>NC_134267.1:177200721-177503982 GCF_031893055.1 Leptodactylus fuscus | reverse complement strand
AATGCTGGGCAATGAATCAGTAACATTAACCAGGATAACCTATGCAATTTTGTTGATGTTGGTTATTTTGGTTTGATTACATTACTTGAGAGGTTCTGTCTGCAGTTTAGTTTGGACCAAACATGTCCAAATCAGATCTGTTATTATACTCTGAGGTCCCCAGAGTATAAATAAGTGGAGACCAGGGAAGGTGATCAAACATTAAAGAAGCAAAAGAAAAAAATCGCCCTTCCAGGGCTCCAGCGCAACTCCCTTCAGTCTTCGGTACTTCTGACTGACAGGGACTGATAAGGCCTGTGACTGGGCCTCAGCTGGTCACATGGCATAGTGATGCGGAGACCTCGTTCACATCTGCGTTGGTATTATGTTCGGGGAGTCCTCATGAGAACCTCCCCAAAACGAATACCAAAGGCAACTGGTGTGCCAGAGAGAGCACACGGACGCCATAAACTATAATGGGGTCTGTGTGTTTGCCGCCAGATCTCCGCAGGGATCATGTGGACAGGTAAGTAGTTCACAATCTACTTTCCTGTCTGCATGATTTGTGTGGGCAACGTGTGTGGCAAGCACATGGACCCCGTTATAGTCTATGGGGTCTGTGTGCTTTTACTGCACAGCACTTGCCGTTGCATTTGGTATTCCGTTCGGAGGGGTCCCATGTGGACTCCTCCAAACGGAATACCAACGCAGATGTGAACCAAGCAAAACATCATAACGCTGTGTGACCTAACGACACATGCTGAAGCCCAGGAGCGGCGAGTAAGGCTTGGTTCACTTCTGTGCTGGGCTCTGTTATTCTGCCATTGATTGTAATGGGGTCTTTCAGGTTTCTACCATTTCAGAACTGAAACCAGTTGAGAAGTCCTTTATCCAGGACTGTTCTCTCCAATGATTTATTTTATTTTTTTCCTTCATTTTTTTGGGTGGTGGTTTGTCTCCAACGGACAGACCAGATCAAAGTGACCTTGGCTCTTTTTTTTTTTTTTTTTTTTTTTTTTAATATATAAATCTTTGACCTTCCCTGGGCCTCCATTAAGTCTACCTCGACCCCTAAGTTTAATGACCGTTTCAGTTTGGCTGTTTTCAATCTGAATTAAACCACCAGACAAATCTTGAGGTTCACCCAACACATACTCTTATTATAGAAGGGGCACGATCTAAATAAACACAGTCAAGGTAAAATGCCTAATTAATCGCGATTTTGATCAATGGGGTTCTTCACCTGTCCACTGTTTTCTATGTTGACACGTACAAAAAAAATTCATAGTAGGCACCATTTTTTTTTCTTATTATTTTGCTTACTTACAGTACAGACCAAAAGTTTGGAACACCTTCTCATTCAAAGTTTTCTGTATTTTCATGACTATGAAAATTGTAGATTCACACTGAAGGCATCAAAACTATGAATTAACCCATCTGGAATTGTATGCTTAACAAAAAAGTATGAAACAACTGAAAATCTGTCTTATATTTTAGGTTCTTCAAAGTAGCCGCCTTTTGCTTTGATTACTGCTTTGCACAATCTTGGCATTCTCTTGATGTGCTTCAAGAGGTAGTCACCTGAACAGTGCCGCACCTCCCATGAGGCGACCTGAAGCGAGCGCTTCAGGCGGCACTATGCCAGGGCCTCAGGGAGGGCGGCATTTTTGCTAACCTAAGCCAGTCCAGGACAAGCTGTCCTGGACTGGCTTATCACCAAGCGGTGGTTTGGGGAGGCCACTGAAGCAGCGCTGCTCCGGCAGCCTCCCCTCACGCTCGGGCAGAGAGCAGGCAGTCTCCGTGCCTACTCTCTGCAGGCGAACGGGGCTAAGCCCCGCCCCTTCACCCGGCCACGCCCCCGATCCACCCGGCCACGCCCCCGATCCACCCGGCCATGCCCCCGATCCGCCCCCTCCTCCCGGCGGGGGGGGGGGGCGGCTTTCTGCAGTTAGCTCGGGCGGCGAAAGGGGAAGGTTCACCCCTGCACCTGAAATGGGCTTCCAACAATGTTGAAGGAGTTCCCAGAGATGCTTAGCACTTGTTGGCCCTTTTACCTTCACTCTGCGGTCCAGCTCACCCCAAACCATCTTGCTTGGGCTCATATCTGGTGACTGTGGAGGCCAGGTCATCTGACTTAGCACCCCATCACTCTCCTTCTTGGTCAAATAGCCCTTACACAGCCTGGAGGTGTGTTTGGGGGTCATTGTCCTGTTGAAAAATAAATGATGGTCTAAACGCAAACTGGATGGAATAGCATGCCGCTGCAAGATGCTGTGGTAGCCATGCTGGTTCAGTATGCCTTCAATTTTGAATAAATACCTAACAGTGTCACCAGCAAAGCACCCCCACACCATCACACCTCCTCCTCCATGCTTCATGGTAGGAACCAGGCATGTAGAGTTTATCCGTTCACCTTTTCTGCATCACACAAAGACACGGTGGTTGGAACCAAAGATCTCACATTTGGACTAATCAGACCAAAGCACAGATTTCCATTGGTCTAATGTCCATTCCTTGTGTTCTTTAGCCCAAACAAGTCTCTTCTGCTTGTTGCCTGTCCTTAGCAGTGATTTTCTAGCAGCTATTTTACCATGAAGGCCTGCTGCACAAAGTCTCCTCTTAACAGTTGTTGTAGAGATGTGTCTGCTGCTAGAACTCTGTGTGGCATTGACTTGGTCTCTAATCTGAGCTGCTGTTAACCTGCGATTTCTGAGGCTGGTGACTCGGATGAACTTATCCTCCGCAGCAGAGGTGACTCTTGGTCTTCCTTTCCTGGGGCGGTCCTCATGTGAGCCAGTTTCTTTGTAGCACTTGATGGTTTTTGCAGCTGCACTTGGGGACACTTTCAAAGTTTTGCCAATTTTTCAGACTGACTGACATCCATTTCTTAAAATAATGATGGCCACTCGTTTTTCTTTACTTAGCTGCTTTTTTCTTGCCATAATACAAATTCTAACAGTCTATTCAGTAGGACTATCAGCTGTGCATCTACCTGACATCTGCACAATACAACTGATGGTCCCAACCCCATTTATAAGGCAAGAAATCCCACTTCTTAAACCTGACAGGGCACACCTGTGAAGTGAAAACCATTTCCGGTGACTACCTATTGAAGCTCATCAAGAGAATGCCAAGAGTGTGCAAAGCAGTAATCAAAGTAAAAGGTGGCTACTTTGAAGAACCTAGAATATAAGACAGATTTTCAGTTGTTTCATACTTTTTTGTTAAGTATATAATTCCACATGTGATAATTCATAGTTTTGATGCCTTCAGTGTGAATCTTTGAATGAGAAGGTATGTCCAAACTTTTGGTCTGTACTATATATAGTGCCATCATATTCTAGGGCACATTACAGACATTGTCAGTACTGTCCCATACAGAGCTCTAAATAATCTAAATTTCCTATCAGTATGTGTTTGGATTGTGGGACACGTACATAAGCATGGAGACAACTTACAACTTCACACAGATGTTGTCCTTGGCTGGATTTGAACTTAGGACTCCAGTGGTTACAGTGCTACCTACTGAGCCAACGTGCTGATTGTTCTGGCTATTCCAGTTCATGGGTCAGTGGGGGAATAAAAGCTGAAGGCATGTCTATGGAATTTGTGTGTTATCGGTTTTTCTCCGGTACACTTCTAGGGGATTCTAAGAAATAAAGAACACAGTATGTCTTTTCATTGCCACAAAAAAAGAAACAAACCAAAGACAGATTGTACATATTGTTTATCCAAGTATTTTTCGGCGTGCCATCCATATCTGATCAATGTGCATTGTCTTGTTTTCTGTTCCACAAAGTGGATAGTTATTGTGAAACCAGTCTAAGGCTAAGTTCACACTTGCACCGGGCTCTCTATCGTTTGTCATCTGCTGAAACAGTTACTTGTGACCACATAGACTATAATGGGGTCCACCGCATGTACATTAGCTTTTTTCCATTTTTATACTGAAACTGGTGGATTTTTGACAGAAGCTCCTACAGATGTGAATCTACCCTAAGGCCCGCTTCTAGAACATCTTTCATTCTGCCCTCCAAAAAATTCTATCAATTCTTAAAGTACCTTTCACCACCTCTGTCAAATCTACCCTTTACATCATTTAATAGTTGCTTCTCCACTAATTCTGGCAGTTGTAAAAAAAAATTTCTCTAGCCCCCACTGTTCCTGGCCAATCAATACTGTTAGTTTTGGTGCCTGATGTGCTATGTAGGCTATACTGTCAGAAGGGCGGTGTCAGGCAGGAGCAGACAAGGAGTGTGATTCTGAGCTCTGACACTGGCTGCCTCTGATCGGAGATGTGAATCACACCCCCTGCCTGACACCGCCCTTCTGACATTACAGAGCTGAAAGAGGGCCTCACTGCTCTCCCCTCCCCCGTGTACACACAGCAGACAGTGCTCACTCAACTTCTGGAATTCACTTTGCCGGTTATTTAACATATCAATAAAATCAGGCTAATTCAAAAACAGCTGAGAGGATTAACAAATTAAAGGTATGTGTGGAATAGCCTTTCTAAAGGCTATGCAAATATATGCTTAGTTAAAAACGAGTTTTCCCCAATGATAGATTCCCTTTAAAGAGTAGCACTGTACTGTGTGAGTGGGGAGGAAAGCCCCCTGATCTCCTGATAATACTCGTCTATGGACGAGTACTGTGCGCAGAGGGAGGGGGCGTTCCTCCCCGCTCACACTGTACAGCACGATCGGCGCTGCTGTGGAGAAGGACGTTCCTGATACTGTCAGGAACGCCCTTCTGGCTGTAAAGCGCTACGGTACCAGGACCGATGGCTCTTTACCCGGGGCACGGATCGGGAAAGCCGACAGTGCACTGAATTCAGCGCACTGACGGCTTTCCAGCAGTACATAGAACTGCCTGTGCCCAAACCCATGAAAGGTCCTCTTGAAGATACCAGTCACCGAGGTTATGTGCTGTGCGCCTGTTGATCTTGGCCATTTATGTCATCAGACTGTCACAAGCCTTCAATGTACGCCACACAAATTGATGACATCCCAAACTCTTGTAATATTACACACATGGATCCTACCGAAATAAGAGATTTTCTTTTTTTTTTTTTTTTTTGTTTTTTTTTATGTTCTTTTTTTTTGTTTTTTTTTGCTGTTTAGTGAATAGTGAAAAGCCAACATAAGTAAAAAAAAAACACAAACAAACACCCCCACTGTGGAATATTAAGTGCTGACATGGTGCACAGCAGCAAGATGACTATTTAGTGGAAACCAGGTCTAATGTATCCTGCTAAATAATCTTCAGTCTGCTAGAATCCACGACATCCACACCAGCAGGGGTACATTCACTTCTGCACCCTGGCTATGACTAAGTGACTGATGTTTCCAAAATCACTTCTCATTTAATAGTCATTCCCCCTACAGAGTTGTGTGCATGGAGCACCCTGTTATACTACCTCTATATAGCACGGTGTTAGGGTGCATTCACACTACGGAACGCCAGCGTGTATCAGAGCCGTACACGCCGGCGTTACAGCAGGGCTGCCGGACACTTCCCATTCATTTCTATGGGAGCCGGCATGCGAGCGCTCCCCATAGAAATGAATGGACTGCTTTTTTCCATTCATTTCTATGGGGAGTGCTCGCATGCCGGCTCCCATAGAAATGAATGGAAAGTGTCCGGCAGCCCTGCTGTAACGCCGGCGTGTACGGCTGTGATACACGCTGGCGTTCCGTAGTGTGAATGCACCCTTATAGAGAGATTCTCCTAGTGGGGATTATGGACAATTACATATTTCTTTTTGGCTGTAGGCTTGCGTACCTAAATCTGTATTTCTTGATTGATGGGTTAAGGCTATATACGATAGACCGGCCTGCATAAAAACCAGCACAAACTTTCAGCTGCGATTCCTCAGCCGCTAGTCTGCCTTTTAACCTTTGTATTGCAGAGACTAGAAACTGCAGCTGGTATATAATGGTATATAATGCTCAAGAGCTTCGAGGATGTGAAAGTTCCTGTTTAAATGCGTGTTTGTCAGAACAAGTCGCTTGTAATAGAATGGCGGTAACTTTCTGAATGGTGGGAATCCAATCACTGGAACCCCCATTGGGAGTGTCACTCTATTCATTTCAATGGGAGCCAACAGATAGCCACAATACAGCGATCACCTGTCTCTAACAGGTCTATGAGTGAGTGGTGGCGCACATTTTTGACCTGCTGCCCTATACAAACTGGGGGGCAATACAGGCCAGGTCTCATGATCAGTGGGGTCCTAGCGGTTGGACCCCTGGCAATCAACAAGTTGTTGCGGTTTTTTTTTTTTTTTTTTTTTTTTTTTTTAAAGAGCAGGCGAATCACACTTAGTGTGTTCTGTGTGTGTATATGGCCATAGCCTAATGGTCTGTATATACAGGAATCTTCAAGGTTCTCAATCTGACAATTGTCCTTGGCCTCCTCTTACTCTATAAACTTTTTTTTTTTTGTCTATTTGAAAGAACCACTTCATTGCCTGACTGAAGACAATTACAAATTCTGCTTTTATTTCTTCCTTCCATGAAACCCTTCCGGTCTAAGTGGTAGATACTGACAGAGGGAACCCGATTCATCCCAATATGTCCTGCCAGTAAAGTCTCACTTGCTAATTTCTGCCTATTTAATAGTATTTGGCGTTTCGCCCTACGTGTTTCTGCCCTAGTTATTTATGTCGGGGCTCATCGGGGTACTTTTGTTGTTATGCCAAGGCTTAGTTCTGCCTCACTGTCTTGACTGGCATTGTAGCGTTGTGATTTGTAAGAACAAAAAATAGTTTAACATGGATATTTGGAGAACATAAAGAACAAGCATCTGCATGGTGGTCACGGGTCACATATGTTGGGTGTATGTTTTTCTTTTATTGTTGTATCTATTGGAAAATACTGAATTTCAAAATTCTTTTCTCCCCTTATAGATCCCAGAATTTGACAATCTGTATTTGGACATGAATGGCATCATCCACCAGTGCTCGCACCCTAATGATGACGATGTGCACTTTCGGATCACAGAAGATAAGATTTTTGCTGATATATTTCATTATTTAGAGGTGCTGTTCCGTATCATCAAGCCAAGAAAAGTTTTTTTTATGGCTGTTGATGGGGTCGCCCCCAGGGCAAAAATGAACCAGCAGCGAGGAAGGCGTTTTAGGTAATTCTCACTTCCGTATTCACTGGATATGTGTTAGTGTTGTATCTGTAAGGGATTTACAGCTCCATTACTACAAATTCTAACTATAGCCATTCCAGAAACCACAATCTAAAAACAGTCAGGAAGAAAACTTCCTACTCCATCATAACTGGCTCGTGTATAAGAGTGGACTAAGTCTTACATGAAAGACTATATTGTCTGGCAAAATGGGGCCGAGGATAGAGTTGGGGTTCCTTGTTCCAAACTGCAATGCCCAACACTGTTCGTTCAGGGATTCCGTTCTGGCATCCACTTGGTAAATGCGCAGTGGAAAGTCCTGTAACTAGGACTTTTCTCTCCACATTTTTCTGGAGGGTACCCAGTGGACCCCATCATATCTATGGGGTCTACGGGTTTCTGCATGTAACCCAATTTTAAGCGGATTGGGTTTCTGTTTTTCGGGTCCCCGAGCAGACCCAAAGAAGGGAAACCAAATGCCAGTGTGAATCTAACGTAACTGTGTTGCTTTTTTTAATACTTTACACCCTGGTAACAGGAACTTGAAGGGAGTCTGTCACAGGAGTGATGGTCAGATCGCACTTCAGTAGTAGTAATACTCTGTGAGACTGCTATGTAGTTATCATACAGTTACAGATCTGTCATTGTGATACACAGTGGTTGGTTTTCAGTCTATTATAGCTGTGCTGGATCTACATATTTGCTCAACCCTTCTTCCGTTTACATTGGGAGGGTATTGTAAACTTTTTTTGTTCTTTCCCGTCCAGTTCTAACTATGCCCAGTATAGATACTTAAAAAGATTTTGCAGTGTTTGGGCATCTCTGAGTTTAAGGATACTCTAGATCCCGTTGACGTAAGCTGTGAACATTGGTCACTATGTACACGGCTCATACTTTGAGCCACACATACATATCTATTAGGAGAAATAAGAACAACCACTCCTTTACCCACAGTCTCCAGGATCAGGACTTGGGTGTCTAGTTCAATGCACTCTTAATAGGGTTATCCAGTTTCTGATATTGATGCCTTATCTTTAGGATAAGTCACCGTTATTAGATCTGCGAGGGTCTAACTGATGAGACATCTGCAGGTCTGTTATTCTGGAACAGCATGGCTCCCAGTAATGTTCATCATTTGTACCACCGGTGGGTTCTGGTACTGTAGTACTGCCCCATTGAAGGTAAATGAGAAACATGGCTCTTGATGTGTAAACATTACCGGGAGCCAAGCTTTTCCGGAATAGCAGATTTGTTGGGTTCACGTCTGTCGGGCCCTTGTAGTTCTAATATTGGTGACCTACTTAACAAGCTATCAATATTAGGAACCGGAGGGCCTCTAAAAGGGATGTCTAGGGTTAGAAAAACATGGCTGCCTTCTTCCAGATATGGCGCCACACCTGTCCACAGATTGTGCTTGATATTAGTATTTCTTAAAAGGAGCTGAGCTGCAACACCAGGTGCAAACCATATGTGTAACAAGAGGGGTTAGTTTTGGTGCCTGATGTCCTATCTAAGCTCTGTGATGTCAGAAGGGAAGTGTCAGGCAGGGAGGGGGTTGATCCAGTCAGTGATAGAGCTCTTGGAGTAGAACTAAGCAGTGTTTTATGCACATTCTTCTGTATATATCAGTCAGCAGATTGTGGGTCACTGTACAGTACTTTTCCTTTGTGCGCTAATCCGCATAAAGTATATTTACTGGGATGAAAGTCATCAAAAATAGTGTATAGTAATGTACCATCTGCCGGGCCCAGCCTAGTGCCCTGTTGTGTCCCAGGCTCAGCCTAGTGCCATGTTCATACTGAATCATAGCCTTCTCCTCTGTCACATTGTAGACTTGTTTTCAAGCAATGTTTTGCCTTCTGAACATCCTAAAAACATCCGAGCTCTGTTTCTTTTATGCTGCAGTCACAAATCCCATACATAATGCATGTCCTGGCACCACTGGGAGAATTAACAGAATGTGAAAACCGCTCCATGCCCACTGATCTGCCTTCTTCACAATGCAGTAGTAATTTCTCAGGTTCTGGTTCTGGTACATTTAGATGGAATTGAAAACTACTCAGTAGTTTGTGCAGCTGCTCATAGCAGGAGGTCCTATTCTTATTGTATTATTCATCAATCTACATCCTCCATTTTACTGAAAACTGGTTATTATGCCATTTTATCATCTTTGGAATATTTCCTTGTTACTTTCAATTTTTTTTGATAAGTCCTTTCTTAGCTGTGCCAGTATTTCCCTATGCACAAGAAAAAACACAGTCCACAGCTCACCATAAATCTTAAAGAGAATCAGCTAGACCAAGAGTGCACGAAAAAAATACACCCCCGGCTGGGGTGGAACAATGCAAGAACCCAGTAGAAAAATATTCCTTCAGCACAAGAGGTCTATAGTAAAACTTGACTTTTATTGGAAAAATATAAAAAATAGGTGCCAGACATAGGAAAAAAAAGATGTAGAAAAACTTACATGGTCAATTCCAAGTATGCATGTATGGTTGAAGACAGACAAGCCAAGTATTTCCCTATGCAACAGGGACACTGCCAATGTCCGTCCTGGCTGAATGCTCTAATGTCTGTGCCGCTATATAGTGCCCTATCCATAAGTGACATCATACAGATCATGGCCAGAAATTCTCTGTTTTGTTGCTTTTGCATGGAGGGGATGACAAGAAACTTATATGGTGTTTTGACAAGATGGGGCAGGCCAGTGTTGGGTGCACATTCACAATGTCTGGGGTAGACACATTGCCTCATGTATGAAAACTGTTAGAAAAAGTATTATTGCTTCCTACAGTTTGTTGCAAATGTGCTGAAGAAAATGCAATCTTGACATGGGCTAGGGCTACTCCATGACTGTGCTAGAGTGTTATATTGCTATAGTAGTACACAGTGCCATCCTGTATGTGTTTTTAATATGGGTGGGGGTATGGGGGCTGTATAGTCTATCATAACCACAGCCCAGAACTGTTTTAGTACAGTCTTACTTTTTAATGCTTTTGTTACCATATGCCATATAACTAAACTTTTAGGATGAAGACGAAAAACTAGCAAATGGGTAAATCTCACAAAAAGAAAACTTCAATAGTGGAACAAGTATACTCACACTACTTAGGGCAGGTTCACAATTGCACCAGGTCTCCGCTTTGCAGGTTTCCATCTTCTGCCCAAGAGACTGTACAGGAGACGGAAACCGGCAGTCGGTTTTCAAACCTATTCACTTGAATGGGATTGCAAAGTGACCGCCCGTGAGCATCTTCTGTCTGTCCGCAGCGAAATAATGTTTGGTGCATAATTCCATATGAGCAAGACTGATAATGTAATTAAAGGGGCTCTATCAGCAAAATAATGCTAATAGAGCCCCACATATGCGTGAGTAGCCTTTAAAAAGGCTATTCAGGCACCGTAAATGTTATATTAAATCCCGGTCCCGTTTTTAAATAAAAGCATTAAAACACATATGCTAATCGTACCTGAACGTGCACCATGGCCGGGGATGCACGGTGCGACGTCAGCTTCGGGCACGCATACCTCTTCTGTCTTCTTGTAGTGACGCCCTCTGGTTCCATGTCTTCTTCCATCTTCTTGTCTTCAAATCCCGCGCCTGCGTAGTAGCGCTTTCCTCCGGAGCGCTACTGCGCAGACTCGCTCGACATTTTACTTAATGGCAGTTCGTGAGTTTACTGCGCAGTAGCACTCCGGAGGGAAGCGCTACTACGCAGGCACGGGATTTGAAGACAAGAAGACGGAAGAAGACTCGGAACCAGAGGGCATCACTACAAGAAGACAGAAGAGGTGGGCGTGCCCGAATCTGACGTTGTACCGTGCATCCCCACCCATGGTGCACGTTCAGGTACGATTAGCATATGTTTTAATGCTTTTATTTAAAAATGGGACCGGGGTTTAATATAACATTTACGGTGCCTGAATAGCCTATTTTGCTGATAGAGCCCCTTTAAAGGGTTACAACACAGCCACATATAACGCACAGCCTGTAATAAGAATGTATGGCAAAATTCCTAACAACAGGGCTGCAGAATGCAAAGCCATGTGTTGCCCAACAATGTTAATAATGAACCAACATAATAGAAAGCAATGCACCCCTTCACTTACCTACCTTATATACAAAAAAGGGGTATTTGGTTTGGTTGTGGTAGTTTTCTGGTTTGTGGTATTCCCAATATATTGTTGTTTGGTGTTGTGATAACTGTGCTAGACATTTTCCCTTTCCCTATGTTCTAGTTTTCACAGCACTCGGGCACATTGTTGCTTTGTATTCTTTTGGCGCAGGCTTTTCATGCATTGTTGATGGCCATTCAACTTCACAACCACATGTTTGCGGGTTTTCAACTGCATTTTGTGCACTCTTACTTCTCAGCCCTCATTTCTGTTAATATCTTTCCACACTGTGAATGTGGCTTGGTCAGGTCAAACATAAAGACCGTCAAATACAGTATATATGCTTTCAGTAGCTTTCAGCATCGTTCATTGAATCTTGCACATTGATTGCTTACTGAATAATGGTTGTTCTTGTGTCCAGATCTGCAAAAGAGGCAGAAGAAAAAATAAAAAAAGCTGTAGAGAAGGGTGAAGTCTTACCAACAGAAGCCAGGTTTGACTCCAACTGTATCACTCCTGGTAAGTACATCTTCTATAAGGATTGATTGATCTCTATTACAATGGGAACTTCTAAAGGGAAATTACTCACTAATTTTACATCAGCTTTGATGTAAAAAGTCACCATTTTTGACACACGGCCCTATTTACATCAAAATTGTGTCTGTTATTTGCTCCCGACATGCTATTTTCCTGTAGCCTGTGAGTGATGGACCCAGGAGATACATTTTATACACCAGTGGCAATGAGACGGAATTCAGTTCCCATAGCTGGGGCCCAGTACTGACCTCCTCATCCATACACAGTGATCTCTCTACGGGTCACACAGCAGTAACTAGGCGTAACTTGAAGCTTCCAGGCCCAGACGCTAAATCTTTAATCGGATCACTACCTACCTTTTGCCATTTAGAATAGTGGTTTGTCTTGTGTCAGAGGGAACTTTGGGGCCTCCATCATGAACAAAGGAGGTGGGACTTGGGAGTGGGTGAGCGAGTTTTACCCTGCCGTGGCGGGAGGTAGTAGGGCACTTGCCCAGGATGTTTGGAAGCTACGGCATGTCTATTCTAAATCTCTATCATGTGACATAACCTAGTGCTGGAGGTGGCTGATTGTAACTAGGGCTTATTTCAAGTCTACTCCAAAAACCACACAAAATCAAGTCAGGGCTTATTTTCAGGGTAGGGCTTATTTTTGGAGAAACGGGGTAGTCTTTATAACTGGGCACCATTAGTCCTCTCCGGCCTGCGGTCCCTGTGATTGCTATAAAACCGGTATCTGAACGTCCGCTAACAGCAGCTCAGGCAAGGTAGCCAGCCCTATAATCATGTACCGAAAATATATAAAAAAAATCATAAAGTAAAGCGATTGGAAAAATATCTGGTTTTAATTGCCAAAATGAATGCAAGCAATCCATTCCCTTTAATCTTGGACATTAAGATTAATCTCCTCACGTCTGTTGTATTATCTAACTAGCCATTGGAAAGTGCTGTAGTATATTTAGCTTTTTGTCATAATACTGTGACAAAGAACGTACATAGGATCCCTAATAGTAGAGCCTGTCATAATGGGTGCACTGTGTCATCTATGCCAAGTTTCCACCTTCACTGCATTACTTTCTGCACAGACAGTCATCATGGCTTTGGCTCTCTAGAGAAGGGATGTCATTGACTTCTGTAAACTTAAGGATGTCACAAAGGAACACGCTGTACATCCAGAGTAGGGAAATTCTGCCTTCATAGTTGTCTACCCTTGCCTAGAAAATATTACAGAAAAATGGCAGCAAACCTCACTGTACTGGAACTGTTTGTGCACATTGTTAGAAATTGCCATCACCTCTTTATTTGTGGGAATGTTTGATAACTAAAAAAAAATTGCAAAAATGTTTTTTTTTTTTTTTTCTTAAAATAGAATTGAGCATATATTGACCTTTTTTTTTTTTATCCCTATTTTGTATTATCCTATAAATTCTAGGTACGGAATTCATGGCTCGCCTTCATGAGCATTTGAAGTATTTTGTAAATATGAAGATCTCCACAGACAAGTCTTGGCAGGGTGTAGCCATCTACTTGTCTGGTCATGAGGTTAGTGTGTGCTCCTTACATATGCACTTTACATATGAATTATATCTTCATTTTAAGCAGTAAAGCAAATTATGCATATTATGCTGGGTTAGTAAGCAGTAAACACAGTTAAGGAAAAATTTGCGGCGTTGCAAAGTGAATCCCATGCCCATTTTGTGGAAAAAAATCGCAGCGCAAACATGCTGTGATTTCCAAGACAGTCACGGTTTTGAAAATCGCAGCATGTCAATTTTATCTACGGTAACTCCAGCGGCTTTCCCATAGATATAGTCTGCGGAGGAAAACTCTGTGAACTTTCTGTTCAAAGCACTGCAGGAAGAACTACAATGCTTTCACACCCCAGTTGTTTAGCACAGCGGTTCCGGCCTGTGGGGCCTTTAACCTTAAAAAAGAATCCCAAAAATCCTGCACTTCTGACTGACCACTAAACCAAATATGACAAGATTTCCTCTTTCTGTAAGAGATTATTTTGCATCAGCCCTCTCATCTACATATACAAGATGACTGTGTTCCTCAGTGTGCTGATAACTCCGAATCCACTAGTCATAATATAGGTGATTTTACAGCAGTGACTGAAAGATAAAGGTCCCATAGCATTCCTGGAAGACTTACATTGTCAAACTTAACTGAACTTGAATTGTTTTGTAAAGAGTAGAGATGAGCGAACACTAAAATGTTCGAGGTTCGAAATTCGATTCGAACAGCCGCTCAATGTTCGTGTGTTCGAACGGGTTTCGAACCCCATTATAGTCTATGGGGAACAGATACTCGTTAAGGGGGAAACCCAAATCCGTGTCTGGAGGGTCACCAAGTCCACTATGACAACCCAGGAAATGATGCCAACACCTCTGGAATGACACTGGGACAGCAGGGGAAGCATGTCTGGGGGCATCTAACACACCAAAGACCCTCTATTACCCCAACATCACAGCCTAACAACTACACACTTTACACACTCAATACCACCTCTCTGACAGTAGGAAAACACCTTGAAACATGTGTATTTGGCACTTGCAGTGAGGAGAGCTTGTCACCAGCAGTGAATTTGGCCCTTGTAGTAAGTTGAGGTTGGCACCAACATTTGTTTTGAAAATCAGGGTGGATTGAGCCTCTAACCAGCAGAGTTTGGGCAAATTCATGATGGAGGGAGCCTCTAAAAACCCCAGTTTGGACCAATTCATGGTGGAGGGAGCCTCTAAAAACCCCAGTTTGGACCAATTCATGGTGGAGGGAGCCTCTAAAAACCCCAGTTTGGACCAATTCATGATGGAGGGAGCCTCTAAACAGCCCAGTTTGGGCAAATTCATGGTGGAGGGAGCCTCTAAATACCCCCAGTTTGCACCAATTCATGGTGGAGGGAGCCTCTAAAAACCCCAGTTTGGACCAATTCATGGTGGAGGGAGCCTCTAAACAGCTCAGTTTGGGCAAATTCATGGTGGAGGGAGCCTCTAAACCGCCCAGTTTGGGCAAATTCATGGTGGAGGGAGCCTCTAAAAACCCCAGTTTGGACCAATTCATGGTGGAGGGAGCCTCTAAAAACCCCAGTTTGGACCAATTCATGGTGGAGGGAGCCTCTAAACAGCCCAGTTTGGACCAATTCATGGTGGAGGGAGCCTCTAAACAGCCCAGTTTGGGCAAATTCATGGTGGAGGGAGCCTCTAAAAACCCCAGTTTGGACCAATTCATGGTGGAGGGAGCCTCTAAAAACCCCAGTTTGGACCAATTCATGGTGGAGGGAGCCTCTAAAAACCCCAGTTTGGACCAATTCATGGTGGAGGGAGCCTCTAAAAACCCCAGTTTGGACCAATTCATGATGGAGGGAGCCTCTAAACAGCCCAGTTTGGGCAAATTCATGGTGGAGGGAGCCTCTAAAAACCCCAGTTTGGACCAATTCATGGTGGAGGGAGCCTCTAAAAACCCCCAGTTTGGACCAATTCATGGTGGAGGGAGCATCTAAAAACCCCAGTTTGGACCAATTCATGGTGGAGGGAGCCTCTAAAAACCCCAGTTTGGACCAATTCATGGTGGAGGGAGCCTCTAAAAACCCCAGTTTGGACCAATTCATGGTGGAGGGAGCCTCTAACCAGCAGAGTTGGTGGAAATCAGGGTGGAGGGAGCCTCTAACCAGCAGAGTTGTGGGAAAGCAGGGTGGAGGGAGCCTCTAACCAGCAGAGTTGGTGGAAATCAGGGTGGAGGGAGCCTAGTATTAGCAGAATTGTGCAACGCTTATGGTGGATGAGTATGAGGATGCGGAGGAATTGGAGAGGTTGAGCACAGACATGGAGTTTCATGTTGGGGTGCTTTACACAGGTGGGCACAAAATGAAGGCTCTATCCAGTGGTGGTTCATTTTTATCAAAGTGAGCCGGTCGGCACTCTCAGCTGACAGACGGGTGCGCTTGTCAGTGATGATGCCACTGGCTGCACTGAACACCCTCTCAGATAGGACGCTGGCGGCAGGACAGGACAGCACCTCCAAGGCATATAGGACAAGTTCAAGCCACAGGTCCAACTTCGACACCCAATACGTGTAGGGCGCAGAGGGGTCGGAGAGGACAGGGCTGTGGTCGGAAAGGTATTCCCGCAACATGCGCCTATACTTCTCACGCCTGGTGACACTAGGACCCTCCGTGGCGGCACTTTGGCGAGGGGGTGCCATCAAGGTGTCCCAGACCTTAGACAGTGTGCCCCTCGTTTGTGTGGACCGGTGAGAACTTGGTTGCCTACTGGATGAACTGCCCTCCCTGCCGCCAACGTCACATGCTGGAAACATCTCCATCATATTCTGCACCAATTGCCTGTGGCAAGCATTGATGCGATTGGCCCTCCCCTCTACCGGAATAAAAGACGAGATGTTGTTTTTATACCGGGGGTCAAGGATAGCAAAGATCCAGTACTGGTTGTCCTCCATGATTTTGACAATACGCTTGTCGGTTGTAAAGCACCCCAACATGAACTCAGCCATGTCTGCCACAGTGTTAGTTGGCATGACTCCTCTGGCCCCACCGGAAAGTTCAATCTCCATTTCCTCCTCATCCTCCATGTCTACCCATCCGTGCTGCAACAATGGGACGATTCGAAGTTGCCCGGAAGCCTCCTGTATCACCATCACATCATCGGACAACTCTTCTTCCTCCTCCTCCTCCTCCTCCTCCTCCTCCTCCTCCATTAAACGCAGTGAAGCGGACAGATGTGTGGACCTACTCTCCAGCTGTGACGGATCGGATGCTATCCCTAACTCCTCTGTGTGATCTGAGTTATCCCTGATGTCAATCAGGGATTCTCTCAGAACACACAAGAGCGGGATTGTAAGGCTCACCATCGCATCCTCAGAGCTCACCCTCCTTGTGGACTCCTCAAAGACCCGTAGGATGTCACAAAGGTCTCTCATCCATGGCCACTCATGGATGTGAAACTGAGGCAGCTGACTTTGTGGCACCCTAGGGTTTTGTAGCTGGTATTCCATCAAAGGTCTCTGCTGCTCAACCACTCTATTCAACATCTGAAACGTTGAGTTCCAGCGTGTGGGGACGTCGCACAAAAGCCGGTGTTGTGGCACATGCAGGCGTTGCTGGAGAGATTTTAAGCTAGCAGCGGCTACTGTCGACTTGCGAAAGTGGGCGCACATGCGCCGCACTTTCACCAGTAGCTCTGGAACATTGGGGTAGCTCTTTAGGAAACGTTGCACCACTAGGTTGAAGACGTGGGCCAGGCATGGAACATGTTGGAGTCCGGCAAGCTCCAGAGCTGCTACCAGGTTTCGGCCGTTATCACAAACGACCATGCCTGGGCCCAGGTGCAGCGGCTCAAACCATATTGCCGTCTCATCGAGGAGGGCATCCCTCACCTCGGAGGCAGTGTGCTGTCTGTCCCCCAAGCTGACCAGCTTCAGCACAGCCTGCTGACGTCTACCAACGCCAGTGCTGCAACGTTTCCAACTCGTAGCTGGGGTCAATCTAACAGCGGAGGAGGAGGCGGTGGCGGAGGAGGAGGCGGTAGAGGAGGAGGAGGAGGGGGGTGTTCTTCTCGTGTCCCTGCCAGGAATGTTAGGCGGGGAGACGAGGTACACCGGGCCAGTTTGGGAAGCAGTCCCAGCCTCAACTACATTCACCCAGTGTGCAGTCAGTGAAATGTAGCGTCCCTGTCCGCATGCACTTGTCCACGCGTCGGTGGTCAAGTGGACCTTTGTGCAAAGCGCGGAACTAAGGGCCCGCCTGATGTTGAGTGACACGTGCTGGTGCAAGGCGGGGACGGCACACCGGGAGAAGTAGTGACGGCTAGGGACGGCATAGCGAGGTGCCGCAGTTGCCATCAGGTCCAGGAAGGCGGGAGTTTCAACAAGCCGGAACGCCAACATCTCCTGGGCCAGCAGTTTAGCGATGTTGGTGTTCAAGGCTTGCGCGTGTGGGTGGTTAGCAGTGTATTTCTGCCGCCGCTCCAATGTCTGAGAGATGGTGGGTTGTTGTAAAGAAGCGCCTGATGGTGCCTTTGATGGTGCAGGAGAAGGAGATAAGACAGGAACAGGGGAGGATGAGGGAGAAGTCAACAAAGTGGCGGAGGCAGATGAAGTGGTGTCCTGGCTTGTCCTCTGGAGTGCATCGCCAGCACAGTCAGCAGTGGCAGTGGCAGAGGCAGTGGCAGTGGCGTGAACGGCAGGCGGCCTTTGTCCTGCCGTTGCTGCCTGCCACGGATTCCAGTGCTTGGATTCCAAATGACGGCGCATTGAAGTGGTGGACAGGTTGCTCTTCTCAGAGCCCCTAATCAATTTCGAGAGGCAAATTGTGCAGACAACACTATATCTGTCCTCGGCGCATTCCTTGAAAAAACTCCACACCTTCGAGAAACGTGCCCTCGAGGTGGGAGTTTTTCGGGGCTGGGTACGAACTGGAACATCTTGGGAGATTCCGGGTGTGGCCTGGCTTCGCCTAAGCTGCTGACCTCTGCCTCTGCCTCTAGCTACCCTTTTTGGTGCTGCACCTGCCTCAACATCCACACTACTTTCCCCGCTTGACATCCCCCCTGTCCAGGTCGGGTCAGTGTCCTCATCATCCACCACTTCCTCTTCCAACTCCTGTCTCATCTCCTCCTCCCGCACAATGCGCCGGTCAACTGGATGCCCTGACGGCAACTGCGTCACATCATCGTCGATGAGGGTGGGTTGCTGGTCATCCACCACCAAATCGAACGGAGATGGAGGAGACTCTAGTGTTTGAGCATCTGGACACAGATGCTCCTCTGTTAGGTTCGTGGAATCGTGACGTGGAGAGGCAGGTTGAGGGACAATGAAAGGAGCGGAGAACAGCTCTGGGGAGCAGGGACAGTTGGGGTTATTGTTCTGTGAAGCTTGGGAATTTTGGGAGGAAGGAGGACAAGACTGTTGGGTAATAGGAGGAGAGGAGGCAGAGTCTGACTGGCTGCTGGACAATGTGCTGTAAGCGTTCTCTGACAGCCATTGCAAGACCTGTTCCTGGTTCTCTGGCCTACTAAGGTTTGTACCCTGCAGTTTAGTTAATGTGGCAAGCAACCCTGGCACTGTGGAGTGGCGCAATGCTTGCTGCCCCACAGGAGTAGGCACGGGACGCCCTGTGGCTTCACTGCTACCTTGCTCCCCAGAACCATTCCCCCGACCTCGCCCACGGCCTCGTCCACGTCCCTTTCCGGGAGCCTTGCGCATTTTGAATTCCCAGTTAGAAATTGGCACTATATACCAGTAGCAAAAATTGTGGGTGCACGTAACCCCAATATATTCTTTGAATTCCCAGTCAGACAATGGCACTATATACCAGTAGCAAGAAATGAGGGTATTTATAACCCCAATATATTCTTTGAATTACCAGTCAGAAACTGGCACTATATGGCAGTAGCAAGAAATGAGGGTATTTATAACCCCAATATATTCTTTGAATTCCCAGTCAGATAATGGCACTATATACCAGTAGCAAGAAATGAGGGTATTTATAACCCCAATATATTCTTTGAATTCCCAGTCAGACAATGGCACTATATACCAGTAGCAAGAAATGAGGGTATTTGTAACCCCAATATATTCTTTGAATTCCCAGTCAGACAATGGCACTATATACCAGTAGCAAGAAATGAGGGTATTTGTAACCCCAATATATTCTTTGAATTCCCAGTCAGACAATGGCACTATATACCAGTAGCAAGAAATGAGGGTATTTATAACCCCAATATATTCTTTGAATTCCCAGTCAGACAATGGCACTATATGGCAGTAGCAAGAAATGAGGGTATTTGTAACCCCAATATATTCTTTGAATTCCCAGTCAGACAATGGCACTATATACCAGTAGCAAGAAATGAGGGTATTTGTAACCCCAATATATTCTTTGAATTCCCAGTGAGACAATGGCACTATATACCAGTAGCAAAAATTGTGGGTGCACGTAACCCCAATATATTCTTTGAATTCCCAGTGAGACAATGGCACTATATGGCAGTAGCAAAAATAGTGGGTGTATATAGCCCCAATTCTATTGCTAGGGGACTTGCAGGGTATTTCTGGGGTGAAGGTGGGGGGGCACACCGTTGGAACGGGTATCGGGGGTATATATCGGGTATACGGGAATACACTGTCAGTGTATTCCATTCAGGATCCTGGGAAAGCTGGGTTGCGGCGATTGAGCCCGTCAGTGCCACGTTACACTGACAAGCTTCTCCCTGGAATTTAGCTCTTATAAGAACTGTTGGTTGTCTTCTCCTTCCTATCCTAGCCTGTCCCTGCCTACCCAGAATCTAAGCCCTAGCTAACTGGACGGAAACCTCCGTCCCCGGTGAATTGCAAGCTCAGAATGACGCGAAGCTGGGCGTCGCTGTTCTTTTAAATTAGAGGTCACATGTTTTCGGCAGCCAATGGGTTTTGCCTACTTTTTTCAACGTCACCGGTGTCGTAGTTCCTGTCCCACCTACCCTGCGCTGTTATTGGAGCAAAAAAGGCGCCAGGGAAGGTGGGAGGGGAATCGAGTAATGGCGCACTTTACCACGCGGTGTTCGATTCGAACATGCCGAACAGCCTAATATCCGATCGAACATGAGTTCGATAGAACACTGTTCGCTCATCTCTAGTAAAGAGGAATGGTCCAAAATACCTTCATCCAGGATCCAGGGACTGATTAAAAGCTACAGGAAGCGACTAGAGGCTGTTATCTTTGCAAAAGGAGGATGTACTAAATATTAATGTCACTTTTCTGTTGAGGTGCCCATACTTTTGCAGCGGTCAAATTTTGGTTTAATGCATATTGCACATTTTCTGTTAGTCCAATAAACCTCATTTCAATCTTGAAATATTACTGTGTCCATCAGTTATTAGATATATCTCACTGACATGGTTGCTGCAAACACCAAAATATTTAGTAGAGATGAGCGAACAGTGTTCTATCGAACTCATGTTCGATCGGATATTAGGCTGTTCGGCATGATCGAATCGAATCGAACACCGCGTGGTAAAGTGCGCCATTACTCGATTCCCCTCCCACCTTCCCTGGCGCCTTTTTTGCTCCAATAACAGCGCAGGGTAGGTGGGACAGGAACTACGACACCGGTGACGTTGAGAAAAGTAGGCAAAACCCATTGGCTGCCGAAAACATGTGACCTCTAATTTAAAAGAACAGCGCCGCCCAGGTTCGCGTCATTCTGAGCTTGCAATTCACCGAGGACGGAGGTTTCCGTCCAGCTAGCTAGGGCTTAGATTCTGGGTAGGCAGGGACAGGCTAGGATAGGAAGGAGAAGACAACCACAACAGCTCTTGTAAGAGCTAAATCCCAGGGAGAAGCTTGTCAGTGTAACGTGGCACTGACGGGCTCAATCGCCGCAACCCAGCTTTCCCAGGATCCTGAATGGAATACACTGTCAGTGTATTCCCGTATACCCGATATATATCCCCGATACCCGTTCCAACGGTGTGCCCCCCCACCTTCACCCCAGAAATACCCTGCAAGTCCCCTAGCAATAGAATTGGGGCTATATACACCTACTATTTTTGCTACTGCCATATAGTGCCAGTTTCTGACTGGTAATTCAAAGAATATATTGTGGTTACGTGCACCCACAATTTTTACTACTGGTATACAGTGCCATTGTCTGACTGGGAATTCAAAGAATATATTGGGAATACAAATACCCTCATTTCTTGCTACTGCCATATAGTGCCAGTTTCTGACTGGTAATTCAAAGAATATATTGTGGTTACGTGCACCCACAATTTTTACTACTGGTATACAGTGCCATTGTCTGACTGGGAATTCAAAGAATATATTGGGAATACAAATACCCTCATTTCTTGCTACTGCCATATAGTGCCAGTGTCTGACTGGGAATTCAAAGAATATATTGGGGTTACGTGCACCCACAATTTTTACTACTGGTATACAGTGCCATTGTCTGACTGGGAATTCAAAGAATATATTGGGGTTATAAATACCCTCATTTCTTGCTACTGCCATATAGTGTCAGTTTCTGACTGGTAATTCAAAGAATATATTGTGGTTACGTGCACCCACAATTTTTACTACTGGTATACAGTGCCATTGTCTGACTGGGAATTCAAAGAATATATTGGGAATACAAATACCCTCATTTCTTGCTACTGCCATATAGTGCCAGTGTCTGACTGGGAATTCAAAGAATATATTGGGGTTACGTGCACCCACAATTTTTACTACTGGTATACAGTGCCATTGTCTGACTGGGAATTCAAAGAATATATTGGGAATACAAATACCCTCATTTCTTGCTACTGCCATATAGTGCCAGTTTCTGACTGGTAATTCAAAGAATATATTGGGGTTACGTGCACCCACAATTTTTACTACTGGTATACAGTGCCAATTTCTAACTAGGAATTCAAAATGCGCAAGGCTCCCGGAAAGGGACGTGGACGAGGCCGTGGGCGAGGTCGGGGGAATGGTTCTGGGGAGCAAGGTAGCAGTGAAGCCACAGGGCGTCCCGTGCCTACTCCTGTGGGGCAGCAAGCATTGCGCCACTCCACAGTGCCAGGGTTGCTTGCCACATTAACTAAACTGCAGGGTACAAACCTTAGTAGGCCCGAGAACCAGGAACAGGTCTTGCAATGGCTGTCAGAGAACGCTTACAGCACATTGTCCAGCAGCCAGTCAGACTCTGCCTCCTCTCCTCCTATTACCCAACAGTCTTGTCCTCCTTCCTCCCAAAATTCCCAAGCTTTACAGAACAATAACCCAAACTGTCCCTGCTCCCCAGAGCTGTTCTCCGCTCCTTTCATTGTCCCTCAACCTGCCTCTCCACGTCACGATTCCACGAACCTAACAGAGGAGCATCTGTGTCCAGATGCTCAAACACTAGAGTCTCCTCCATCTCCGTTCGATTTGGTGGTGGATGACCAGCAACCCACCCTCATCGACGATGATGTGACGCAGTTGCCGTCAGGGCATCCAGTTGACCGGCGCATTGTGCGGGAGGAGGAGATGAGACAGGAGTTGGAAGAGGAAGTGGTGGATGATGAGGACACTGACCCGACCTGGACAGGGGGGATGTCAAGCGGGGAAAGTAGTGTGGATGTTGAGGCAGGTGCAGCACCAAAAAGGGTAGCTAGAGGCAGAGGCAGAGGTCAGCAGCTTAGGCGAAGCCAGGCCACACCCGGAATCTCCCAAGATGTTCCAGTTCGTACCCAGCCCCGAAAAACTCCCACCTCGAGGGCACGTTTCTCGAAGGTGTGGAGTTTTTTCAAGGAATGCGCCGAGGACAGATATAGTGTTGTCTGCACAATTTGCCTCTCGAAATTGATTAGGGGCTCTGAGAAGAGCAACCTGTCCACCACTTCAATGCGCCGTCATTTGGAATCCAAGCACTGGAATCAGTGGCAGGCAGCAACGGCAGGACAAAGGCCGCCTGCCGTTCACGCCACTGCCACTGCCTCTGCCACTGCCTCTGCCACTGCCACTGCTGACTGTGCTGGCGATGCACTCCAGAGGACGAGCCAGGACACCACTTCATCTGCCTCCGCCACTTTGTTGACTTCTACCTCATCCTCCCCTGGTCCTGTCTTATCTCCTTCTCCTGCACCATCAAAGGCACCATCAGGCGTTTCTTTACAACAACCCACCATCTCTCAGACATTGGAGCGGCGGCAGAAATACACTGCTAACCACCCACACGCGCAAGCCTTGAACGCCAACATCGCTAAACTGCTGGCCCAGGAGATGTTGGCGTTCCGGCTTGTTGAAACTCCCGCCTTCCTGGACCTGATGGCAACTGCGGCACCTCGCTATGCCGTCCCTAGCCGTCACTACTTCTCCCGGTGTGCCGTCCCCGCCTTGCACCAGCACGTGTCACTCAACATCAGGCGGGCCCTTAGTTCCGCGCTTTGCACAAAGGTCCACTTGACCACCGACGCGTGGACAAGTGCATGCGGACAGGGACGCTACATTTCACTGACGGCACACTGGGTGAATGTAGTTGAGGCTGGGACTGCTTCCCAAACTGGCCCGGTGTACCTCGTCTCCCCGCCTAACATTCCTGGCAGGGACACGAGAAGAACACCCCCCTCCTCCTCCTCCGCCACCGCCTCCTCCTCCGCCACCGCCTCCTCCTCCGCTGTTAGATTGACCCCAGCTACGAGTTGGAAACGTTGCAGCACTGGCGTTGGTAGACGTCAGCAGGCTGTGCTGAAGCTGATCAGCTTGGGGAACAGACAGCACACTGCCTCCGAGGTGAGGGATGCCCTCCTCGATGAGACTGCAATATGGTTTGAGCCGCTGCACCTGGGCCCAGGCATGGTCGTTTGTGATAACGGCCGGAACCTGGTAGCAGCTCTGGAGCTTGCCGGACTCCAACATGTTCCATGCCTGGCCCACGTCTTCAACCTAGTGGTGCAACGTTTCCTAAAGAGCTACCCCAATGTTCCAGAGCTACTGGTGAAAGTGCGGCGCATGTGCGCCCACTTTCGCAAGTCGACAGTAGCCGCTGCTAGCTTAAAATCTCTCCAGCAACGCCTGCATGTGCCACAACACCGGCTTTTGTGCGACGTCCCCACACGCTGGAACTCAACGTTTCAGATGTTGAATAGAGTGGTTGAGCAGCAGAGACCTTTGATGGAATACCAGCTACAAAACCCTAGGGTGCCACAAAGTCAGCTGCCTCAGTTTCACATCCATGAGTGGCCATGGATGAGAGACCTTTGTGACATCCTACGGGTCTTTGAGGAGTCCACAAGGAGGGTGAGCTCTGAGGATGCGATGGTGAGCCTTACAATCCCGCTCTTGTGTGTTCTGAGAGAATCCCTGATTGACATCAGGGATAACTCAGATCACACAGAGGAGTTAGGGATAGCATCCGATCCGTCACAGCTGGAGAGTAGGTCCACACATCTGTCCGCTTCACTGCGTTTAATGGAGGAGGAGGAGGAAGAAGAGTTGTCCGATGATGTGATGGTGATACAGGAGGCTTCCGGGCAACTTCGAATCGTCCCATTGTTGCAGCGCGGATGGGTAGACATGGAGGATGAGGAGGAAATGGAGATTGAACTTTCCGGTGGGGCCAGAGGAGTCATGCCAACTAACACTGTGGCAGACATGGCTGAGTTCATGTTGGGGTGCTTTACAACCGACAAGCGTATTGTCAAAATCATGGAGGACAACCAGTACTGGATCTTTGCTATCCTTGACCCCCGGTATAAAAACAACATCTCGTCTTTTATTCCGGTAGAGGGGAGGGCCAATCGCATCAATGCTTGCCACAGGCAATTGGTGCAGAATATGATGGAGATGTTTCCAGCATGTGACGTTGGCGGCAGGGAGGGCAGTTCCTCCAGTAGGCAACCAAGTTCTCACCGGTCCACACAAACGAGGGGCACACTGTCTAAGGTCTGGGACACCTTGATGGCACCCCCTCGCCAAAGTGCCGCCACGGAGGGTCCTAGTGTCACCAGGCGTGAGAAGTATAGGCGCATGTTGCGGGAATACCTTTCCGACCACAGCCCTGTCCTCTCCGACCCCTCTGCGCCCTACACGTATTGGGTGTCGAAGTTGGACCTGTGGCTTGAACTTGCCCTATATGCCTTGGAGGTGCTGTCCTGTCCTGCCGCCAGCGTCCTATCTGAGAGGGTGTTCAGTGCAGCCGGTGGCATCATCACTGACAAGCGCACCCGTCTGTCAGCTGAGAGTGCCGACCGGCTCACTTTGATAAAAATGAACCACCACTGGGTAGAGCCGTCATTTTTGTGCCCACCTGTGTAAAGCACCCCAACATGAAACTCCATGTCTGTACTCAACCTCTCCAATTCCTCATACTCATCCACCATAAGCGTTGCACAATTCTGCTAATACTAGGCTCCCTCCACCCTGATTTCCCCCAACTCTGCTGGTTAGAGGCTCCCTCCACCCTGATTTCCACCAACTCTGCTGTTTAGAGGCTCCCTCCACCATGAATTGGTCCAAACTGGGGTTTTTAGAGGCTCCCTCCACCATGAATTGGTCCAAACTGGGCTGTTTAGCGGCTCCCTCCACCATTAATTGGTCCAAACTGGGCTGTTTAGCGGCTCCCTCCACCATTAATTGGTCCAAACTGGGCTGGTTAGAGGCTCCCTCCACCATTAATTGGTCCAAACTTGGCTGTTTAGAGGCTCCCTCCACCATTAATTGGTCCAAACTGGGCTGGTTAGAGGCTCCCTCCACCATTAATTGGTCCAAACTGGGGTTTTTAGAGGCTCCCTCCACCATGAATTGGTCCAAACTTGGCTGTTTAGAGGCTCCCTCCACCATTAATTGGTCCAAACTGGGCTGGTTAGAGGCTCCCTCCACCATGAATTTGCCCAAACTGGGCTGGTTAGAGGCTCCCTCCACCATGAATTTGCCCAAACTGGGCTGTTTAGAGGCTCCCTCCACCATGAATTGGTCCAAACTGGGCTGGTTAGAGGCTCCCTCCACCATGAATTTCCCAAAACTTGGCTGTTTAGAGGCTCCCTCCACCATTAATTGGTCCAAACTGGGCTGGTTAGAGGCTCCCTCCACCATGAATTGGTCCAAACTGGGTTTTTTAGAGGCTCCCTCCACCATGAATTTGCCCAAACTGGGCTGTTTAGAGGCTCCCTCCACCATGAATTTGCCCAAACTGGGCTGTTTAGAGGCTCCCTCCACCATGAATTGGTCCAAACTGGGCTGTTTAGAGGCTCCCTCCACCATGAATTTGCCCAAACTGGGCTGTTTAGAGGCTCCCTCCACCATGAATTTGCCCAAACTGGGCTGGTTAGAGGCTCCCTCCACCATGAATTGGTCCAAACTGGGTTTTTTAGAGGCTCCCTCCACCATGAATTTGCCCAAACTGGGGTGTTTAGAGGCTCCCTCCACCATGAATTTGCCCAAACTCTGCTGGTTAGAGGCTCAATCCACCCTGATTTTCAAAACAAATGTTGGTGCCAACCTCAACTTACTACAAGGGCCAAATTCACTGCTGGTGACAAGCTCTCCTCACTGCAAGTGCCAAATACACATGTTTCAAGGTGTTTTCCTACTGTCAGAGAGGTGGTATTGAGTGTGTAAAGTGTGTAGTTGTTAGGCTGTGATGTTGGGGTAATAGAGGGTCTTTGGTGTGTTAGATGCCCCCAGACATGCTTCCCCTGCTGTCCCAGTGTCATTCCAGAGGTGTTGGCATCATTTCCTGGGGTGTCATAGTGGACTTGGTGACCCTCCAGACACGGATTTGGGTTTCCCCCTTAACGAGTATCTGTTCCCCATAGACTATAATGGGGTTCGAAACCCGTTCGAACACACGAACATTGAGCGGCTGTTCGAATCGAATTTCGAACCTCGAACATTTGTGTTCGCTCATCTCTAATATTTAGAACTAAAAATGATTAAGATTAATAGGGGTGCCCAAACTTTTTCATAGGACTGTAACAAATGTAAATTGGCACAAGGAAAGGGAATAGATGGGTATGTTTCTGACTGTATGGGGCAGTCATAGAGCAAACCTATGTGTACCTTGTGCAGTGTATGGCAGCTAGTCTCTGCCCACCAGCTCAGAGAGGACTGCAAATTACAGATGTAGCATGCAGAGGAGAAATCTGATAGGAAGTGCAGAATGCAAGTTATATACATGTTACTTTTCATGTACACTGGTATAATAGCTTGTCCTGATGACATTAAATTAAACCATAGGTTTGCTTTAAAATAAAAGTAACAGAAATAAAAATAGAAGAAATCAAGAGTTAAATTTCAATGACCTTCTTTCCCCATTGTACAAATCAATAAAAATAAACTTCATTGGTATCGCAACATCCTGATTGTCCTGGACTATTAAAAAGTAAACTTGTTGTTTAGTGAACGCTGTAATGGAAGAAAATCTAAATACAAGAATTTTTTTTTTTTTTTTTTTGCTCTTGTCAATTTATACTACTGTACTATTACTACTGTAATTTCACTGACCGGAAGAATAAGGCAATGTGTCATTTTACTGCACGGTGGCATAGAATCAACAGGTGCAATTTTGTGTTTTGACAATTATATCTTTAATTTTTTTATTTTTCCCATCTTCCAGTTATACTGTATGAAATATCAAATGGTGCCATTTAAAAAGTACACGTGTTCCCTGAAAAACAAGTTCTTGTATGTGGCAGGGAGTCAAAAGCAAATGTGTAAAAGCAAAAATGTAAAATGCTTGTCTCTATAAGGGGCTTATAGGAATTTAGAGGTTTTATATACTAGGAAACCAGAGATCTAGGAAACTGTGTGGCATTATTACAGAAAGTATATTGGAAAATTGTACAACTTTTCATTACACAAACAATAATATTTTTTTTCTTAAACTGGGCAACCTCTTTAATGTAGTTTTTTGTAACTTTTTTTTTTTTTTTTGAGTTTTACTATATTTATCTATTTTTATTTTTATTTTTATTTTTCCCCCCCCCCCCCCCCTTTTTAGACTCCTGGAGAAGGAGAACATAAAATAATGGAGTTTATACGATCTGAGAAGACAAGACCAGATCATGATTCAAATACAAGGCACTGCCTTTATGGTTTAGATGCTGATTTGGTAGGTACTTGTGAAATAAGGGTTTGTTGATTATTATTATTATTATTATTATTATTATTATTATTATTATTATTATTATTATTATTATTATTATTATTATTATTATTTATTATTATTTATTATTATTATTTATTATTATTATTAATTTCCACATAAACTAGCAGTATAGATAGGATCCTTGTTATGGGACAACTCCTTTAATAAGATAGATCACTAGGTTTCTTATATTCACCTTTACTGTTCATTGATGAAAAGTTGATTTATTATTGGAGGTAGACATTAAATGTCAAGCAAATCACTAAAAATGGGACCAAGTTTACAGCATATCTGTGATGTCATTCAGTTGTGGCTGCTACACAATGCCATTGAATATAGTATAGTACAAATACACAACCAATTTAGTGTCTCGAATGCAGATATTGGGTAACTTAACGTATAACGTAGGACTATTGTTTGTATGCAGATAATGCTTGGTTTAACAAGCCATGAAGTTCACTTCTCTCTTCTAAGAGAAGAGGTTCGCTTTGGTGGAAAGAAGAATCAAAAAAGGTTGGTCATTGTAACTTTCATTATACCTACATGTGTGCTAGTCTTAAAGGGGTTCTTCGAGCAAATTTTATTTTTTTTTTTTAACATCTGTTAGTGCTATTAATGGTTTAATAATTGCACCCAAATACCTTTAGCAGTGTTTTGAGTGATTTCCGGGTTTTTCTGGGAGCGCCTGGAATCCTCTGCATTTGTTTACATGGGTATCTTTTTGCTGTCTTATCCTACAACTATTATGAAGCATTGCTCTTCACTCAGATCATCATCTCACTCACTCCCCCTCCCTCTCACAACCCCTCTGTTTCCCTAGCTAGATCACTGACTACTAGCTCTCTCTAACAGCCCACCCCATCATCACTTACCTGTCTTCCTGTCCTGGAGACCACTTTCTTCTGTGCCGCTGGCTCCTTCTATTGACTTCTACTGGCGCCTGTGCAAATGACCTGGAGTACGGCTCTATTTCGCATGCCTGAGAGGCTGGATCCTTCTCCTTTTCATGTTTGCCAGTGCTTGTGCAATCGAGCAAGACTACCAGCACTCCGGCTCTGTTGCTTATGCGCCTGCAGAAATGAAGAAAGTGACTTTTCATGCCTGGAAAATCCGGACATGAAGACAGGCAAGTATGATTGGAAAGGGGTAGTATTGGTTACGTTCCGTTTCCAGAAAAAGGGAAACGGAACGTCACTGGAAAGTCGGAAAATGTGCCTGGGGCGGTCACATGACAACCCAAGAGACGCTTTATCATTAGTACGTTTCTTCCTGTCTCGTAAAATATATCTTTTTGGACTGATCTGATCTTCGTGAAATACAGTAGATTTAGTTTGTAGAACTTGGAAAGTATTGCCGTATGCCTTTGTGGTGTGTTTCAGAGTTTCTGCACCAGAAGAAACCACATTTCATCTGCTCCACTTGTCATTAATGAGAGAGTACATTGACTATGAATTTTCATCATTACGGGTAAGCTGCAGTCATTGACCCCCCTCCCCGCCTTCCCCTTTTAATAAAAAAACATGTGATTTATGGAAATGTTCTTCCTTTCAGGAGAAGATCTCATTCGAGTATGATATAGAGAGAATAATTGATGACTGGATTTTAATGGGATTTCTTGTGGGCAATGATTTTATTCCTCATCTACCTCATTTGCACATTAACCATGATGCACTGCCTCTGTTGTATAGAACTTACATGAGTGTCTTACCAGAGCTTGGAGGTGAGTTCTCAAAGTATATTGTGTGATGTTGGTTTTCCAATTTTAACCTATTTGTAGCCGTATGCTTTCAGGACCTGCAGCAATAAAACCTTACCTAATATTATTTTGCTTATTACCGTATTTTTCGGACTAGAAGACGCACTGGACTATAAGACGCACCTAGGTTTTAGAGGAGGAAAATAGGGGGAAAAAAATTTGAAGCAAAAACTGGGAAAATATTTAATATATGGGAGTTGTAGTTTTGCAACAGCTGCAAGGCCACATTGACAGGTGACCCTGCAGCTGTACGGGGATGCATAGAGTGTTTTTTTTTGCGGGGCCAGATGTACTTTTTATTTATACCATTTTGGGGAATGTCTATTTCTTAGATCACCTTGTATTGAAAAAAAAAACAAAAAAAAAAACAGGAGGTGATTTAGAACTTTTATTTCATATTTTTAAAGCTTTTTTTTTTTTTTTTTTTTTTTTTTTTTTTACTATTTTATTCCCCCCCGGGGGCTTGAACCTGCGGTCACTTGATTGCAAGTCCCATAGACGGCAATACGTGTATTGCCGTCTATGGGACATTCTGTCTATTAGTATTACGGCTGGTCATGGAGACCAGCCGCAATACTAATATAGCAGTGACAGGCCTGGGAGCCTCATTAGGCTCCCGGCTGTCACCCGAACAGGTCGGCTCCTGCGATATCGCCGCGCAGGAGCCGGCCTGCAACTTCAGAGGTACGGGGCCGGTGGGGACCGGCCCCGGGGGAGAAGGGGCCGCCGATACTGACCCGGCATCTGCTGTACTAGAGAGGTGGATGCCGGCGAGGGATAGACGCTGGCACAGGTGCCGGGGCCTGAGACATCGCTCCTCTGCCCTGCCTGAAGCCGCTGCCGCTGCTGGCTTCATGCAGGGCAGAGGAGCGCAGCGATGTCTCAGGCCCCGGCGTCTATCCCTTGCCGGCACCCGCCTCTCTATTACAGCGGATGCCAGGCGCCACATTCAGACTATAAGAATTTTGGGGAAAAAAAGTGCGTCTTATAGTCCGAAAAATACGGTAATTAATAAAAAATATATTTGTATTTTAAATGCATAAAACTGTGTTCAGGTTTAACCCAAACAGAGATTGAGACATGCCTCATCTAGAAATATACTATCTAGATGTGCAAATGGCGTACCTGCCACCCTTCTGTGTGTGGTCTATATGCCGATATCTTCAAGTATAGTTACTAGAACCATAAATATGTGATCCATCACTGACCGCGTCTCTGCAGTTTGCCATATTGGGCTCAGAGGATACGTTGGTGAGCAGCTACTCCTTTTCTCTCCTCTTTGGTAAAAAATTGACCCCCTAAACGGACTGCGATCTGCTCACTGCTTTTCTTATTCCATAACTGGGTTTTTATTCTCCTCCCCAACTTCAGAGGAGGGCTGCACCTTACATATTGCATCTTGCTTTGACCCTGGTATCATATGAAAGCACGCATTCATATTATGTAAAGATCTAGGCACTAAACCTTATCTGCTGGTTGTGGTAATTGTTTAAAGCCATGGCGTATTACATATATCCTGGACACGGAAATGGTTAATCATACTTACAGCAGAATGTACCGATCATTGCTGTCTCTGAGGAACAGTCTTATGAACAGATAATGTGACATGTGAGACATTGATACATCACCCTTAATGGTCTTGTAATATTAAGGTATTCTTGTGGATTAGATTGCTATAAGGGTAGAATACAGAGAGTCTCTCAGGTCCTATATACTTAAAGTTAACCTATCTGGAACAGGACCATCAAACCTCCAGCATGCCTCTTAGGGTCCCAAACCTGCCTCAATGTAAGCCACCAGTACCTGCAGTCGTCATTTACGTGATGTGTATTGTCAGTTTTATTGGGCACAGTGGTCTCCCATATAATTGCAGGTACGTACTGCTTGTATTTAGCAGTGTTTGGGAATGTCGGCTACGTAATGGTATGCTGTGGAGTGGCCTCAAACAATCTGAAAGGTTTTCTTTAAATAGCCATTAATGAAGCAGTTAGTCAATGATTTTGCCTACCAACTCTACTACCCTACTGTGGGCAATGGCTTCACAAATATGTGGCACGTGCACTGTACATGTGGCTTCGGTGCTAGTGATAGGGTTGTCACTGAAGGCACTTGCAACCTAAATTGCTTATGCAAACAAAGCTCTTGTTTTCTTATATGCTAAAGCTATCCGTGGCTACAAAGATATATTTGAACATCCTTTTAAAGGGGATTTCCATAAAAGCATAGCGGTGGGCATGGTACCCATCCACCGCTCCATTTCGGAGAACAGGGGGATCTTGTCTCCAGTTCTGACCAGTGATGGTCTGTGTGGTCAGGCCCTTTCCAATATGCATGTTATGGAAAGCAGATAACTTGTTTTGATGGGAGAACCCTTTAAGTCCTCTACTTGACACTGCTATTGCTTTAGTTGCCATAGAAGACCTGACAGACCCCTTTTACCCGTAAACCCTCAGAAGTGCTCTCCTACACCGCTTTCTATTACTTGTGAAATGTTTTATGCTTTTATTTTCTTTTTTCTAGGCTACATAAATGAGAGCGGCAATTTGAACTTGGTTCACTTTGAAAAATATCTTGCTAAACTTTCAGCTGTGAGTTGTGTTAATTTTTTTTTTTTTTTCTCTCTTTTGAGCAAATCAAATTCTAATAGAGGTAGATGACGATAGATTAGATTAAATAGATAGATAGATTAGATAGAATGTAGACATGTTCAGCCTTCCTTTCTGTATTACTTGAATCATCTAAAGTTGGAGATCACATAGTTTAGGGGGCGTTCACACTACCGTCGGTGTCCGACAGGTAGTGTCCGCTCCTAGTGTCCGCTCAAAATCTGTCACGGACATTAGGAGCGGACACTAGCTGTGTCCGTGACACCTGTCATTCACTTGAATGGGCATCGGGTGCATTCTTTTGCACTCCGTGCCCGTCCTTCCCTGTCCGCAAGAGAAGATGTCCGACTTCTCAAGCGGACAGAAGAACCCTGCATGCAGACTTCAGACTTGTATAACTGATGAGTGTCTTGGAATGACTGGAGGTCTACTGTGACATATATGAGCTTATCTGACCCTTAAGACCTTCCTATATGGGCCTGGGCAGAATCTCTAACAAACATTATCTCTCCACTATCGAGGACCTAGTTTGCCCATGTATTAGAAAAGTACACTTCCACTGTAATGGTTCCTACACAGAAAACTTAACAGCTGACACACTCCATTTAAAAGGTGTTGATTATGATGAAGGAACTAGACTTTTTTTTTTTTTTTTTCCCCTTTAATAAATTATTATTCTTGTTCGCAGTTTGACCGAGAGCATTTCAATGAAATCTTTGTTGACCTAAAATGGTTTGAAAGCAAAGTTGGCAATAAATACCTCAATGAAGCTGCTGGCCAAGCCGCCGAAGAAGCTCAAAATTGTAAGAAAAAGAAAAGCAAGGTGAGTGCATTGTCCTTAAGGTGTGATACAACTGCCTGTGGTTATTCTGCATTTTCAGTATAAATACTGTAGAAGTTGGTCCATGTTCAGTATGTTATTTGGACAATTGGACACACAGATTTTGGATGGCCATCATGTGACCGTACCATCAATGATCCCAACATTAGCACTAGAGAGTGGTCCTAGATCATTATACCTAAGTGCATGCTGTAGGGGAGATGGAGAAAATAAAAATGCAGTGTTCTTGCCTCCATCCTCCAGTCTGTTCCTGTGCTGGCCGACCGTCACCTCCACTGCTCTGTTTGTATATGTAGCTACTACAGCGCTGACATTATGTCAGTGAGACCACTGTATCCAAAGACTGCCCTTAGCAGTATACAGACAGTGCAGCAGAGGCAACGGCAGCCTAGTGCAGAACAAGGGGAGACGCAGGGAAGTATCAGTGCATTTTTATTTTTTTAACCCTCTCCTGCTGCCTGCATTAAACTTTATAATCCTTTACAACCCCTTTTAACAACTAAATTGACCATCCAACTGTATCCATTTAGTTGGCTAATGACCATTCAAGAGTGGCTGAACATGCCCAGCATGACTCATTATCTTTCAACAGACTAAGGTCTGCCATTGGCCACTGGCCAATTGGAGTATGGCAAAAAGCGGAGGGTCACTTACCATATATCCTAGTGAACATTATCTGTGGTTTACTTTACATCATATTGTTTATTAAAGTCTATATAAGAGGTAAGAATAAAACACAAATATATAGTTGATTATGATGTCGCTCTCTGCCAAAATAACGAAGACCTACTAAAAGTATATAAATGTAAAATATAAGTTTATCAGATCCAATTGTAATGCCAATACAAATAAATAAATACATTGGAATTGATTGTCACAATTTGCTTTTGTGCCCTAACAGGGGTTCGATGATGCACTTTGTTTAGTCGCATTAGAAAAAGATGAAGAAGGAGAAGAGGAGGAGGATGCTAAATGTAAGCCAATCTGTCCCCCCCCCCTCTCCATTACATGTATAGGGTTTTGTTTTGTTTTGTTTTTTATTTCTCACGTTTGGTTTTTTTGGTTGGTTGCACCGTAATGAGGCTTGATTTCAGGAAGACTTTATTGTTTTGTCTATTGGGGTGGGGGAACAAATGCATGATAAAATGCAAGCAGCAAACTATTCTAAAATATAAATGAAAATAATGCATTACTATGCCAAAATAAATATTACTACATGGGGCCAGTTTGATGGTAAAAGGTGAATTTTTGTACATGCGGGGTGGAGAGTATGGGATAGTTGTAGCCTTTGGTACATTTCCCATGGTACAGTTGTGATGCAGTCACAATTACATCACAACTACCACTGGGAAATGCATGTAGTTTTGGTGAGGTTTTCTAAACTTACAAGTGAATACTAATTTATGTTCCTGCTGTAATTTCAAAAAATGTGCTAAATGTGTTCCCATTTCTCTGCTTTAGGTTTAGATGAGGACCCAGATGATGATGATCTTTTTGAGACTGAGTTTAGACAGTATAAGAGGGCGTACTACATGTCAAAAATGGGAGTGGAGGTTGTGTCAGAGTAAGTATGTCCTAACACAACCATGCTGTATATAGTATTACCAGCTCCTTACAAAGTGAAATAATTGGGGAAGTATAAATCTATAGTAACTAACACTGTAGGTTATCACCCATAGGCTGCTGCAGAATCTAACACACAATGTTCATTATTTTAAATGCTTTACCTACTGTGTTTAGAAATATAAGGTTCTGTGCATACATTTAGATTGTGCAGGCTTTGGTTAAGGAGGTCCTCCAAGTTCAGGTATTGATATTGTCCATAGGGTAGATCATCTGTTTCAGATTAGTGAGGATCTGAACCTCAATACCACTACCCATAAACTGTTTTCAATAAGGATTAAATATATTATAGGCAGGGGCGAAACTTGAGGGGGTGTAGAGGGTGCAGTTGCATCAGTGTTAAGGAGCATTAGGGGGCTCATAAGCACTGGCATCAGTATTGAGATTGCAGCTTCCATCTGGCTCATAAGTCAAGAAGACCCACAGATTACCCTAACCACACTAAGGTGGATTAAACTCAATCGCTATCAAGAATTTACTGTAGGGATGAGGCATGGGGCCCCGGACAAAAGATTGCACTGGGGTCCATAAGACTTTAGTTGTGCCACTGATTATATGCCAACATATCTGGTTTTAGACAGCCCTTTAAAAGGATTCTACCATTAAAAACTTTTTTTTTCTCCCTAACGTGTAGGAATAGTTCGTCTCTTACCTTTAGAAGTCTTCTCCGCCCCGCCGTTCGGTTAAAATCCCGTTTTTTGCTATGCAAATGAGTTTTCTTGCAGCACTGGGGGCGGACCCCAGCACTCAAACAGCACTGGGGGTGTCCCCAGTGCTGCCAGAGAACTCTTCAGCGCTGCCTCCATCTTCTTCTGGAACGGGGTCTTAACCAAGTCTTCTTCCGGCGGTGGCGTCAAACTTCTAGGCCTAGGGCAAAGCTGACTGCGCATGCCCGCCAGTTACAAGTAAATACTGTGTAAGCGGCCATTTTTCTTGTGGCTGCGGGCATGCACAGTCTGCTTTGCCCTAAGCCTGAGGCCTAGAAGTTCGAAGCCATTGCCAGAAGATGTGGTTAAGACCCCGTTCCAGAATAAGATTAAGGCGGTGCTGGAGAGTTCTCTGGCATCGATGGGGGCCCGCCCCCAGTGCTGCGAGAGAACTCATTTGCATACCGGCAGAAAACTGGATTTTAACCGAACGACGGGGCGGAGAAGACCTCTAAAGGTAGGAGACGAATAGCCTTTCTTAAGGCTATTCCCACGTGTTAGGGAGAAAAAAAATAAATTTCAGTGGTAGAATCCCTTTAAAATGTGTGCAAAGTATCTCAGATTTATATGTTTAGCAATAATAACAATATTAAATAATAATCTTATGCTTGCCTGTATGTTGGCAATTGGATTGTAGGGTTCAGGTATATATATCTTTGTGGTTTGTTTGTTTTTTTGTCGGGGGGGGGGTGTTTAATGTTATGTATATTTTTCTGAAGGATTATATATATTGTTTCAATGCTGTTTTGTTTTTAACTTTTTATTTAATTTTTCTACTTCTTATAAGTGAGTTTCTGGCTGCTCAAGCAGAATGTTATGTTCAGGCCATCCAGTGGATTTTGCACTATTACTATCATGGAGTCCAGTCTTGGAGTTGGTAGGTAGTTTCCTTTCCCTTTATCATTTTTTTTTTTTCTTTATCACCTGTGATATTTTAATGTAAGTTACTGAATGCATTTATATGTCTTTGCATAAGTTAATAAAGCATTGTATTCTTCGAGGATTCCCAGGCTGCTTCAAGGTAGTAATATGTAGAGATAGATCGGCATCTCTCCAGTTATTTAAAATGTATCTTTTAATCCATAATGATAGTAAAAAAATCACAAACCTAGAAAAGTACTGCTTCAAAGTAGGCCAGCCTGCTACTATCTTTCAATGTCTGTGCCGTTATCTTTCACCATTTCATTTCTGCAGCCGTTGAGATATTAAATTTCCTTGTTTCTAGATTGCACTTAGGTCTTAGAAGAGGTTATGCGCCAGCTCTTACAATATACTATGCAGAATAACTGGCTTTGAAGTAAAAGGCGATTATGTTAAGCACATTATACAAGTGCATTTGTTCTTTCTTGCCAGGAGTGATTAAAATCAGGGAAGACTGGTCCAGTGTTCTGTTCTTGGGCTTCTCTTTATAGCTAATGGGGGAAAAAATAGGTTCCTTGTTTATTCCATCCCAGGTGCACCTTTATAGTAAGAGACAATCACTAGTATCACTTGCTAAACTGTCCCTAGCATGCTGGGTTAGCAATTCCTAGGCTGTATTGAAGGGGAAGTAAATGGTTGGGTTCCCTCCTGTGTGTTTAATTTTTTTTTTAATTTTTTTTATTTATTTTTAATAAAGGTGAAATGCTTACTTGAAAGATACACGCGTCGTTCAGCTTTTAATCTGGTTGCTAAACTGCTTCACAGCATGGTTGCCACTACAGGACAGCAACTTCCATAGGATCCTGTACAGTGCACACAGTGTAGGGTGAAAAAAATCACTGTCCAAAAGAACAGCTTGTACTGGTACAGATAGTCTTACACGTGGGAAGGGGGTGTACAGCCCTCGTAACACAGATAATGGGGGGACTATACAGCCTCCGTAGCAAATGTATTGTTCAAGATTGAGTTTTCCTGCATTCGGGTAAATTGTGAAAAGTATACAAAGCTTTACACTTTGCTCCGTGTGACATAAGACCCATAAGCAAATACCTAAGTTCAGTATTTTGATATTGCGATATCTGATGTAAATTTTAGGTATTATCCCTACCATTATGCACCGTATCTGTCTGATATTTGTAATATCGGTCAGCTGAAGCTGGAGTTTGATTTGGAGAAGCCTTTCATGCCATTTGAGCAGCTCCTTGCTGTCCTTCCTGCTGCTAGTAAAGATTTGTTGCCTCAGGCTTATCAGGTAACCTCTTATATGCTTACACCTTTCATATTGTACTGTTGTATTTTGTGGTTTTGTGACCAGGAAATCTGTCCGTCCTTCTTTTTGTAGAGTTTAATGACCAGTGAAGACTCTCCGATCATAGATTACTACCCGCAAGATTTCAAGACTGACCTTAATGGGAAGCAGCAGGAGTGGGAAGCCGTGGTATTGATTCCTTTCATCGATGAGGCAAGTTACTCATGTACAAATGTATGGATTATGTAACCAAGTACACCCCTGTGTAAAGCAGAACTCTATGTAGACTTTAAGGACCCTCTGTAACACAATGTATTAATTTCTAGATCTCTAGCACAGGGTATACTAATGAACAGTGAGCATTGCAGCCACTCACCAGGTGCATTGTTCATTTTATGCAGGTTGCTGACTAGCCATGTTATAAGCAGACTGACCTGCTGATTCACACACCAGCCAATAGCCTGTGAGAGCCTGTATGCTACTCTCTCATAAACTTATATAGAAGCCAGGACTTCCAGCTGCTATTCTGGAGCTGCATAAAGAGACCAGTGGTCCTGTATAGCCTGTACAGAATCCGTAGTCCTGTAGTACAGAGCATACTAATGACAATGTGCCGAAGTGGGGCTTTACATTATAGTTGACAGTTCCCCATTGTAGTCCGTGTTACTGTGCTAGGTGTCCCATCAGTGGTCTGAAATCCAGGGGTTCTTCCTTGAATGGAGTTTTGTGTAGTTACCTGCACAGCTTCTGTCTGTTTTATTTCTGTACAGGGAAAACTAAAGGGACCTCAGCGCTAAAGTGCATTAAATTACAAGTGCATTGAGCACATTACAACCCTCAGAACTGTTGGCGGTCCCAGCGTTCGGTCATGGCATTTTCTAGGGAGATGCTGTTAGATTCAGTGATGAGAATAACCCTTTTAAAAGGAAGCTGCCAGCAGGGTTGGGGGCACTAAATCCCCATTGTGAGCCTTGTTCTCTTAATGTATTAAGGCAGGGGTAGGGAACCTACGGTTCTCCAGCTGTTGCAAAACTACAACTCCAGCATGCATACTTGCTCTAATGTTTTTGGAACTCGCATGGAAGTGAATGGAGCATGTTGGGAGTTGTAGTTTCACAGCAGCTGGAGAGCCGAAGGTTACCTACCCCTGTATTAAGGTATATATCTTAATACTTCTGTGGAAGACAAAACTGGCATAGGCTGTTTGGGACACTAAACACGCTGACAAGTTCACTTTTAAGACATATTGCGCACTTTTTTTTTTTGGTCTCCTCCTCTTTCCTTAAGTGATTACTCCTATGGATATCTACATACCATGCAGACGCCATGCTGATAGGAGGGCTGATGTGAGCACTTACATTTGACAGACTTTGGTTCAAGTCTAGATTTATCCTTCTTTACCTCGTGTCTCCTACATTACTAAGTGAAGCATAAAGCTGGATGAGTATCAACACACGAGGTTATGTATTTATGTATTTGCAGACTCGGTTGCTGGAAGCCATGGAGTCCTGCAACAGACGCTTGACAGAGGATGAAAAAAAGAGGAATAGGCATAGTGAGTGCTTGATGTACTGGTATGAAAAGGAGACAGACTTCAAATACAACTCACCATGGCCCGAGAAGTTTCAAAGCATTGAGTCCTGCCATGCAAGGTAAAGCTAGTCACAGAGCAGATTGTACTGTCATGGGGAAAGCATGCTTGCCAAGGCTGAATCTGTAATGTAACTGGACACAGAAGTACCAGCAAGTTGTCTGTGACATAAATAGAGACTTTGAACATATTGCGGTTGGGTATCTTGGTGATCTTGATGTTTGTTATATGCACTGTGAAGGCTGAATGTACGTGTACACTAGATTTGCAGTGAAGTTTTATTCTTTGTACTGTCCTTTCACATCCATTAATGAATTGTACTGAGCTGTAGTGGGGCCATGTGACCATGATTCGGATTTCTGCATAAACCCCTTTTATGTATAATCGGGTTTTATTGAAAGTTTTTCATAAGGAGAGGAAAAAAAATACAAAACAAACAAAAACAAGGACAAGCAAAGAAATCCAAAAGCACATTTGTCCTATAACCATCTGTCTGAGTTGTCTGGAGCCCTATGATTTTTTTCAGCTTAATGGTGGCCAACCCCTTTAAGTCGGCCAACCACTGCCGCTAAATACAACCATTACGGTGCTCAAAAGGTGGTTTGGCTTAAGATGCAACGGTAAGACCTAGGCCAACGTACTATACATACTAAGGATGCTATCTTTAGCCTGTCTAAATCTGCCACAATATATCAATAATAAGACTAATAATTAGTGCTATAGCTAACAAAAGCTATATATATATATATATATATATATATATATATATATATATATATATATATATATATATATATATGTATATGTGTGTGTGTGTATATGTGTGTATATATATATATATATATATATATGTACTCTGTCTTTGGGGTTGGAATAGGCTTGATAACAGATTTTGTTAGTCTTGTAGATTTGTATAGGTACTTTATAGATTCTTCATTTTTCTTTGACAGGTGTAATATTATCTCACTGGATGCTTGGCATGTTTCTATGGGTGATAACAAAATCACTAAAGTGAACAAGAGTGCATTATATTTCTGTGGCTTCCCAACTCTGAAGCATATTAAGCATACGGTAAGTTCTGTCATGGCCAAATAATCTTTTTCAGTGGGATTTTATCTGGGTTCCACAGCGTTGTCTGTCCTTATCAGTTGTGCAGAAAACCTTCCAGCATGTGGATTATGACAGAGCTTTATTACAATGTCCTATTGATTGTATATGGGTGCTTGTGCTGTATTCTCTTAGCATGTAGGGATTGTACGTGATTAGTCATAAGCATCTTCCATTTTTTAGGAACTGTATTGCTTCTTTTTCCATGTGGCATTCTGGCTGGAAAAGTAAAATATGCTTTTTCTAGTACTGGAAACCCCCCACTCTTATGTTTTTGGAACTTTCTGTTGTATGCATATTATAAGAGATCACTATAAATTATAACGTTGAGATTTTGTAGCTACGTTGCTATTGATATTGTGCTGATCTTGAGTCGCAGTGTATTGTGTAGGTTCTTTCTCATCCAGATGCTTGTGAGCTACTTCTTGGCTCTACCTTCACATCTCCAAGCAACCACAGTTCAGGTTCAGTGTTTGCAAAGAATATGCCTGGCTGATTTGCATACTGGCAAATGCAACGATCTGCTAGAATGCTCTGCAGCAGAGTGTCCTGGATTATAGGATCTCAATTAAGCTGTTTAAGGAATGTGTATATGTGTCACGTCCAGTAGCAACCAGCACAGTTCTGAATATAGGTAATAAGGATATGTTATGAAACATGATGTAACTTAAGATCAGCACAAGGTAAGTAAATTCATATATTTGAAGCCATTTCTTGCTAATCTTAATACTATATTCCAATTTGTTTTATAGTTTTCTTTGAAGAAAACAGGGGTTCAGGTTTTCCAACAGAGCAGTCGAGGAGAGAACATGATTTTAGAAATTGTTGTAGATGAAGATTCTGAAGATAATGTAAGTTACTTCATCAGACTTGTAGTGTGCACATACTGACTCCATTATAGAGCGTTTATGCTATTCGTGCTTATTGGTTTGACTGCTCTGTCCACAGGAAGTGGAAAATGTGGCCTCTGATGTTCTTGGGAAATCTGTATTTGTTAATTGGCCTCACCTTGAAGAAGCTCGAGTGGTTGCCGTGTCCGATGGAGAAATAAAGTATGTACATTTTAAGTAACGTGATAGGTGTTTCTGCTGTTGTAGAAAAGTATGTGTCTCAATGCTCATCATGTGATGGTATTTTCATAGCTGAGATGTAATTATTTTTCACTTTCATTATACTCCTCGTGCATTCCTCTGCAGCACCATTGCTTTGATGCCACCAGGGCTTTATGTGGGTGGGATTATCAATATGGACTACAGTTCCATTGATAGTTTATTACTTTCATATGCATAGGGGGAAAATTTAACATCATTTAAAAAAATAAATAAGTGGTCCGACTAATTTAACATTGCATGTACCAAACAACTGCCCCAAATTTATGCCAGCTAAGCAATCTCCTCTAGATGACATAGATTTTAGCTTCACTTTGGAGAACCTAAGATTTTCCAGAATTAATGAGCTATATGAGCCTGTTAATAGGTTTGGTACCACTCTCTCTGGCACAGCAATTAGAATTGGCATACTATATGCCAGGCTTGATAAATTGGGCCTTTGGTCTCTGTTTACAACTGTCTGCATGCCCCTCGATTATGGTTTTTAAAGGAATGTTATAATGATGCCATTTTACTCTGTTTCACATGCTGGGCAGCATATAATGAATCCAGTTCCTCAGATGGAGGGAGGGGAAGTCAGGGATAAGTGAAAAAGAGGTGAAAATCATGTTTTCAGGGTACAGAATCTCAAAAAAGCAGGAGATAAACTCAAAGTATTATCGTGTGACTGTAAGTGGCTTATAGCTCTGCTACGGGCACTAAATTAGTAAGTGACCAATTTTGCTGCATGGAAACCTTTTGCACATAACCTTTTAAATGCTGGAAACCCCTTTAAATAAAGCCTGTACTGCATGTGGAATAAAATGGTATACAACTGGATTATCAACAAGGGATCTGAGGCACTTTTATTTGCAGCGTGTTTCCTCTCGCTTAGGTTGTACTTGGATGAGCCTCAAACAACCCAGAAGCTATACATCGGAGATGCAGTTCCACCAACGAAAATAGTTAACGTTAGTAACAAAGAACGAAACCTCTGGATAAAGGAAGTCCAAGGAATAAATGAACAGTGAGTTTGTAGTAAACGCAGAAGTAGCCACTTGTCAGAATTTTTTTACACTTTTTTTTTTTTTTTTTTTGTGTGTATACATTACAATATTTTCCTTTCTGTCAAGATACCAGAGAAGAAAAGGAATAATTATCAATGACACATCGGTAGTGATATATGCACAACTCCTTACTGGTCGTCGGTACCAGGTATCACAAAATGGAGATGTTGTCCTGGAAAAGCAGTGGTCCAAGCAGGTTCTCCCTTTTGTATACCAAGCTGTTGTGAAGGTGAGAGCTGCATTAACAAGCCGTCCTTCCCTGTATAAAGTATTTGGACACTATTATTCTGTACAGCGGATACATTACTTCACTTCCTTCTTTCAGGACATTACAGCTTTTGAATCTGGCTCTTCTAACTTCAAGACACTTAGTGAACTGTTTTCGAACGGAAGCATCGTCTTCATGCTTGGCATTCCATACTATGGTTGCATGGGAGAGGTATCTACTTGGCCTATAAACTTGAAATAACACTTTCATATGTGTTTTAAGAGGCTGAATTCAGCTGTCCTATTCTTTCCAACCCTTAGGTGCAAGATTCTTCTGATGTTCTCAGTGAGAACAGAATTCGTGTTCTATTTAGTATTACCTGTGAACCAGAGCTTGATGCCTTAATACAAAACCAGCATGTAAGTAGCTAGAGCCGCGCCATAATATAATCTTCTGACTCATGACCTCAGTTTTCACAGACCTTTATACAGTAATTCATATAGAAGGCCAATATCTGTAGGAGCTAGCTGCTTTTATTCAGGTGTCACTTATACTTCAGTAAGCCAAGCGGTCACCTAAACTAAGAGCATATGTTATGGAAAGATTTACACTTCTTCTTGTCTGTCTTTTATTGACTTGAAAATATTGATTGACTAGTGATGTGTATGCAGACAATAAAACCTTCCTTCGATGTGAATAGAAAACAACCTGAAGAGTTAGGGGCCAGGTGAAAATTTCTAGGCATGTTTGTAACCTGGGTATTGAGATTTGCCCATTCCTGTTCGTTGCGCTTGGTCGGTGTGCTGCTTGTGTTTAACAGCTACCATACTGACCCATTTATTGTTTGCAACCTCATACACATGGCTGTATTTTAGCACAAATTTGTAAAGGGGCCTGGGCTCTCTGTATTCTGTATTTCCTCAGACCTATAGAAGCACACATTCATGTGCATGTAGCCTTAGAATACACTAATGTAGGTCAGTTCTTGATATATGAATGCAGGTCTGTGATTTACTCCCATTGGGTTAGCACTTAATGCATTTCTGTTTTTTGATTTTTGTAGAAATATTCAGTAAAATATAATCCTGGCTATATCTTGGCTAGTCGCCTGGGAGTTAATGGATACCTTGTTTCAAGGTTCACTGGAAGTATTTTCATTGGCCGGGGGTCTAAAAAAAAGTGAGTATAAATGTGACTTAAAATCTTTCTATTGAATTGATTTACTACATCTACTTTATTGGTTTATTCTCCTTGTCATTGCACCTGTAACTGGTTTACCTTCTCATTCACTTGACTCGCATGGCCATTCACTGGCATTAGGCCGTGCTGTGATGTTACAGGGGCCGCATGCAGCGTCTGCTTCTCTTACTAGGTTCCTGCTCACTCCTCTTCCTTTGCCTATCCATAGACTTGCATATAAAGCTATCACCTCTGTGAGCTGCAGTCTAAATTAGTCAGTTTTGAATGGAAAAGGGGATCAGGAAAATTTGGAGTGGAGAGAGATTTTTTTTTTTTTTTTTCTTATAAAGATGTCTCAAAAGTGTTTCATTTTCACTTGTACTTTTAATTTGTGATGTTTGTTGAGAAAGTTTATGACCCTTTTAAGTAACAGTTGCTAAGGTATTAAGAATTCTCTGCAGTTGACATCACTATCAAAGTCACTATTAGGCTTGGTTCACACGTGAAAAAAGCCTAGCTGATTTTGGCACTGATTTTTCAGCTTCACTTTTTTTGGACGCTGTTTTTGACGCTTTTTCGGTTGTTGGTTGTTTTTTTGTTTTTTTTTGCACTACAAAAAAAATTAAATAAAGTTATTAGTATATGATAAAAAAACACTAGCGGTTTCGGTGGCTGGTTTTGCCAAAACAGCTGCAAAAATAAGCAACCAAAAAAACGTGAGCTTTTTTTTTTTTTTTTTTTCAACGCCCCATAGACTCCAATTCATTTTTTTCAGGCGTTAAACGCCTGAAGAAAGGTCATGTCGCTTCTTTTTCTGCTAGCAAGCTAGCAGAAAAAAAAAAGCGAGCAATTCACATAGGGCTACATTTTATGGAGACTGATTTTGAAGCAAAATCAGCTGTCAAAATCGACCTCCATGTCCCCGTGTGAACTAGCCCTTAAGCGTTGATACAAATCAAGAATATATTTGCCAACAGATCTTCTCATGTGGTGATTGCTGTAGGTATAGTGGAAATTGGGATATGCAAGAGGTCTAACCACATGTACCATGTCTTTCAGTCCACATGGAGAACAAAAAGCAAATGTGGGCTTGAATTTGAAATTCAATAAGAAAAATGAAGAGGTTCCTGGTTATACGAAGAGAGTTGGCACTGAATGGATGTATTCCTCTGCTGTCGAGCAGCTCCTAGCTGAGTATATTGAGAGGTAAGAAAGGCCACATTATGTTAAACTAATATTTTGTTTAGTAACTTTTTATGCTCACTTCATTGTTTCTAAGTGCGAGAACCTGTTTTCTAACTCCTGAGTTTTTGTTCATTGATCAAGTTTTGGGACTTCTACACATAAGGCTTTGTTCAGAAGGTGCCCTAGAAGGAACAAAGCAGCTTTGCCAGTTTTCTGGTGTAGTAAACTTACAATTCTTGTCGTGGGACCAATTTTTCTGCACCAAAAATGATCTTTTATGAAAGGTGGATGGGGCTTGCACTAGGTTCACACTAGGTTTGTCATCTCCATCCAAGATTCAGCTTAAATCGGCAGAAAGTAAAATCCTGCAAGCAGGACTCTTCTCTCTGCAGATCTCTATATAAAATCGGCAGAAAATCCAGCAATCCCCATTATAGTCAATAGGGATGGAAACCCGACTGTAGTGTGAACCTAGCCTTAGATGAGCATGGCTTCCCAGGATCCAGTAGATTTATTACTTACACCAGACACTGCCATACATTATGCCTCCTGTGAATTTCCACATAGCTGAGATGGTTCCCAGTGTATGGAGACTGTTCAATGTCGAGTTGTCGTTATGATTTGTATGAAGAATAGCAAAATTGTCCAATGCAAATAATGTGAAAGATCAGCAAAAGGAAAAACCAAAAAACCAAAACTTAACTACTAGGGTAGAAATCTCAGGCAATTTGGGATACTAAATCAGCATCATGGCCTTATGCATGGGTGGTTTAGTGTCCCAAATCTGCCTCTACTAAGCCTATCCCAAGTGTTTTATAATGGAATTTGGCTATTTATCTATTTATTTTTTTATATTTTATATGATATATATTAATCTCATCTGACACAGGTATCCTGAGCTATTTACATATATTTCCAAGAACAGCCAAGATGATGTGTTCTATGAGGATGACATCTGGCCAGGGGAAGATGAGAATGGGTAAAACAATCCGTCTCGTGTAACTGCTCTGACGCGGACTTGTAATCTTGCTTGTGTGATATATGGTTTGCCTTATCGTACACAGTGCGGAGAAAGTTCAAGAGATTGTGTCCTGGCTGAAAGCTCATCCGGTTAGCTTGTTGTCCCGCTCATCATGTGATTTGCAGATCTTGGACTCTGCTATTGTGGAAAAAATTGAAGAGGAGGTTGCAAAGAGTAAGGTATGGAGGATTATGACCAACAAATCCCTTCAGTTTCTGAAACTCGTTATTTTTCTCTACAGCTTAATACTTTACTGAGCTTCTTAGCATTGTATGTCATCCTGTCCTGTGCACCACAACACATCTGATATTTGTCAAACTACTTTTATAGTATCATTGAAATATGTCCTTTACAGACCAAGAAGAGCAATAAGAAGGTGCGCGTGACTGTGAAGCCACACTTGCTGTTTCGGGTAAGATTTACTTTGCATTATATCCCTTTCTGCATTGAAAAGTACATTTTAACATTTTTGGACAGGATAACTTGGCACTATGTAGGGAATTGCACCTCATGGTGGTGTGATTGCTATGTACCCTCTTAGGGCCCATTCACATGGAGGAAAATGGTACTTTATTCGGCGCTGAAAAAAAACCTCCCATTGACCTCATTGGATTCTGCTAGTTTCTTTTTTTTTTTTTTTTTTTTTTCACTAGCGGAATTTTCAGCTAGTGGAAAAAAAGCTAGCAACACATATTGAAGTCAATGGGAGGCTTTTTTTTTTTTTTTTTCAGCGTGGAAAATTCAGCGCCAAATGAAAGCACCATTTTCCTCCGTGTGACTGGACCCTTAGTAGACCCAGAACTACTCTGCTGCTTTCCCCTATAGACTGGAGCTCCCATTGATGCCACAAAATTAGAAATTAAGGTGTGTTAAAGGAGTATTCCAGGATTTTCCAAATATTATTCTAAAAATATTGATTTATTCAGATGCAACTTTGCAAACTAAAGCCATGCTGCCATGTTATTTTTAGAAATAGTTATTTTTTTTCCTGGCACCTCTTCAAAGTCAGTCATTATTGTTCAGTTATTTCTTAATTGTACTGTCATGGAATTGAACATTTTAGATTTTTCTAACAGTTTTTAGCTCTTGGATTTTTTTGCACTTGAAGCATCTGACACTTGGGTTGAATTTGCTGGGCTGTTCACTCTTGGGGAGGGGATTGTCAGCTGCCTTAAATGATTTCTACTTGTGAATAATCCCACTTTAGAATGATGACCTTCACTATTATCATACAGGTGTAAGGCTTAATAACTTGTGATACTCATTTCTGCAATTAACAGCATGCAGGTATTCATTACAAAGTGCCATGCAAACCAATGTCTCTGCACTTCGGTCTAATTCTTATTAATGACTTCATGGAATCTGAATTTTGTTGCTTATCTAAGGATGTGTTTATACAATCTGTAGATCTTCTAAATGGACAACAGCAGGGACCAAAGGTCCGTAGCAGAGGATTCGTGCTCGCTGGTTATAAAGCTGAGACACAGGCCAAGGAATTCAGATGAAGAATCTTTTATTGGCGTAATAATAAACAGTACGGCATGACGCATCACACACAACTACTTCAGTCCTGCCCATGGTTTATTACCCAGAAGTACATGATGGCACGGGGTGGAGTGTCACGACCTCAGGAAGGTTAAATGCCAGCTCCTTCATGCGCTGGGTTCTGACAAGCTGCTCTGGGTAGGTGCTTGTCTGTCTTCTATACCATGGACCCCAACACAGCGGTCATTTTGCTCTTGATAAAGGGCTTGTCCATAGCCCGAAACGTGTCGTGCTGTACTGTTTATTATCTACTCCAATAAAAGGTTCTTCTACCGAATTCCTTGGCTATGTCTCAGCTTTATAACCAGAGAGCACAGATCTTCTGCTACAGACCTTTGGTCCCTGCGGTTGTCCATTGTATTTCCCGATTCTCCGGTGTATACAGATTGAACCGCTACCACTCTCACCAGGACAATATATTACCTACATGCAATCTGGGGTGTTGTGAACCACTCACAACCCCACAAGGTCAGAAGCCATCTGGTTTTTTCATCATATACATAGTATCATTATTTCATTTAATACAGTGTACTACTACACTACTACACTTTGTGCGCTCGGTATCTCTTTACTTTTCCATTTCTAAAACCTTCTAAAGACCAACTAGGTATCAAAATCACTGAAACAAAATGATAAAGCTATTGTAATGCTTTATTTTAATGTAAATTTGTAAGTAGAATAAATAATTATAAATTAAATGTATTTTTTTTTCTCAGCCTCTTGAACAACAGTTTGGCGTGGTTCCAGACAGAGATGCAGAGTTCCGGCTGTTTGACCGCGTTGTCAATGTGCGGGAGAGCTTTTCGGTCCCATTGGGCCTCAGAGGCACAGTTATTGGGATTAAAGGAGGTAATGAAAATCTTTTCAAACATGAGGATTACATTGCCTCCTTAGAACTGCAGTTTATCTTGCCTGGTTTTCTTTATTGCTATGAATTTTAAAGCACAAATCCAATCTGACAAACATGAATCCCCTTAAGTGGGAGCAGCTTGTTTTAGAGACCGCACACATTGATTTTGGCATAAGATTACAAACTGTTCCTTTGCACTGTTCATGTTCTTGCAGCCGAGAGAGACGCTGATGTCTTGCTTGAGATATTGTTTGATGAGGAGTTCCCTGGTGGCCTAAATATAAGGTATTGACATGAAAACATGTTTATTCTGCCACATCTTTTAGGAAATTGCTACCAAATATTTCTCCATATCTGTTCTACTAGATCTTCCCAGTCAAGAGGCTACCGTGTGCCGCCAAGTGCCTTAATCAACCTTTCCCATGGTGTTCGTACAGAAAATGGTATGCAAAAGTTGACAGCTGTAGTTAAACCACAGCCAGCCACCAATCACCATGGCTCTCATCCCTCTGAATTATCTGCAGGAGGATCTCAAAAAGGACATTTGGGTGCCCTCAACCATTCCCCTCGATCACTCTTCGTCCCTATGAAGGTTAGATTTTTATTTTTTTTTCTTCCACCTAGGAAATGGATTGGTTGGTCTTTATAGGTGATAACACAGTATTTGTCTTCGTGCTTGTGTGTATTAGGCCCAGTTCACGTCTGCGCTCGGCAAATCTGTTTGAAATCCGTATTTGACATCTTCAAAAATGGAGTTAAAACTGTCAGTGTGTAATCTATTTTTGACCAATCAGTTTTTGTTCACTTCCCTTTTTTTCATCCTGAGCATGTGCAAAACAGACACAAACCGATTGGTATCAGTATGTAAGGGTTCTTTCACACTTGCGCTCTGTGTCCGGTGTGCACATTCCGCCGGGTTTCTGTCTTCAGCTCCAGCGAAACTGGACAGGGAACGGAAACCTGGCAGTCAGATTTAAAACTCATTCACTTGAATAGGTTTGTAAAGGTGACCTCCGGTTTCTGCCTGTGGCCTGTCCGCAGGGAAACGTTTTTCTGTTTTTGTTTTGTTTTTTAGCTGGACAGTTGGGCATGCAGGACTAATCCTAATCAGTATATAATTAGCTTGTAATCCGTTTTCCATAGACATCAATGTTAAAAAAAAACAACAAAAAAAAAACAAAAAAAAAACAAAAAAAAAAAAACATTGGTTGCTGTCCATCTGGATTACTTCTTTTGATGCTTACTTGATGCAGTTTCCTGTACGTGTATATGGTTCTCTTCTATCACTAAATACAATATGTGTCTGGTACTACACCTGAGTCCCACTGAAATGACCCAAGCTCAGTAACGTTTATGGACTGTCCCAAGTAGATGGTCAGTCTTACTGTCAATGTCTATTCTGTTGTGTTTAAAGCAACCAAATGAAAAGCAGCAATATCAGGGAAATGCAAGCTCTCCACAGAAAGCTAGTGTCTCATCTGGAAACCAGAAACAGAAGGCAAGTTCATTGGAACTATTCATGTCATTCTCCTCCAGATCAGGTCAACCATTTCCCACATTGGTAATATGACTGATGTGAAAAGGTTGTTCTTATTGATTCCTGGAACAAAAGGATAGATTACAGTTCTTACCTTCACGTTCAGTGTTGCTGGCAGACTATGCTCACTAGCGCATAGAAACTTATAGTATAATTCCATCTAGTGTCACTTAATGGTGTCAATGAGGATGTACAGTACAAAGCAATTGTCGGTATTGATTGAGCCCACAGCTCAAGAACAGCTGCCCCCATAATGCTAGAATCCATCCAACTGCATGCGCTTGTCATCTGTTGAATCACACCATTGCCAGGGTGTATACTGATGTAGAAGAGCAACAGAGTTACAAACTATAATAAAGAAAATCATTTTTAAAGAATTTTTCAGTTTAGGTGGCATGGTGCAGCACTGATCTTCTAGTTTTAGCTCATATTCATTACTTGCAGGAAGAGCCTCTGCATCTGCAATCCCTTAGAGCAAACTAGAGAGACTCTTGGATGTGGGGACAAAGACTGGCTATAAATACGTAGTCTATAAATTGTTGGTTCCTAAGTCTATTATTGTGGCAACCAAAATATCAGACTATTTTTGCCTTTTCTTTCACAGCATAAACAAGACGATGAGTTCAGCAATGTGTGGCAGTCCTTGCAAGGCTCTGGAAAGTCACCGTATTCAGCACAAAGAGTGAATGATAAGGTCTGTATTTCTGGATGAAGAATGATCATGGTGTGTGCACCACGTCCTCTTTTCTGTAGATGAATGAGTTATGTTTTACAGAGTCTACCTCAGGAAAAGAAGCCTGGCCAAAATATGCACCAGTACCATAAATCAGAGAACACCTCAAAGTGCCAGCGAAAAAAACAAGAACCAGTGAAAATAGGTAAATGTACAGGCTACTGCACTACCACATGTCACCAACAGGGGGTGGTGGACTAGTTAGTTCATTAAAGTATATTTAAGGAATAAGACATACATACATACATACATACATACATACATACATACATACATACATACTGTTGGGGACATTAAGGGGTCCCCATGATAGAGTATGTTGCTGAGTTCCAAATTAAATATCAGGCCTGAAGTAATTACGCCCATTATCAGGTCTGGAGAAGCCACACACACACAACTGATGGTGTATCAAGTGAGTTCTAATTTAATGGTGCACAAAGGTGGTTTAAATACAATACAGACAAGAGCAGGTTGGACTATTCTAACATGGTTGGCATAAAATGATTGGTTATAAGATAAACCTGGCACATGACTATTGGCTGAGGCCTCATGTAATTTGCATATCATTACAGCTTAATGGACTTTGTACTTTGTCCTTAAACAAAGAAAGTTTCAAAAACACTTATGTGTGAACTAACAGCTTACACTATGTCTATATGCATATATCATGGAAACAGAGATAAGATGTCATGTTGGTGCTAAATGAGTCTGTGACCTCCATATACCATGAAGATAAGATATACAAATAGCCAGCTGCGACTTACTTACACAGTTTATGTGTGAAAGGTTACAAGATGACTGACAAAATACAAAAATGGAGGATTTGACTCTAACACATACATACATACATACATACATACATACACAGTGTACCTGTAAATATGGAATGTTAGTAAAGTATTATAAGATGTGTTTATAGAAAGACAAGTGTTGTATAACACGTGTATTGTTTATATAATATATATATATATATATACATTATTTCCTAACTTCAAATAAGTCCCCCTCCCCCCCATTATACATACCTAGATATATTCACTATGTATGTGTGTGCCTGCAGGTGTGAAATGGGGATTAACAGACATTTTACTATGTGTATTACAGGAAAACCAGGCTTTGAGTTTTACAAACAGGAGAACCGGCAACCGGATGTAACTACACAGGTAAATCCAGTCATCTAAAGCTTATATACATCACCATTTCTTTGTTTCATTTGATTATAAAATGAGGGTGGAAAATCAAAGAATAGCAAAGCTTAAGGAGGACCTTTCACCACCTCCACATATTACTATTCTTGGTATCTGTGTATAGATGCTTTTCCACTGATTCTAGGACAGTAGGAATTTTTCTCTAGTCTCCACTAGAGATGAGTGAGTACTATTCGATACGGTAGTTTCGAATACCACGGTCCCATAGGAATGAATGTGAGCAGTCGGCGCGCAGGGGGTTAAGCAGCCGGACACCGGCCTTGGCTGTGTGCCGGCTGCATCCATCCATTCATTCCTATGGGAGCGTGCTATTTGAAACTGCCGTTTCGAATAGTACTCTCAATAGTACTCTCTAGTCTCCACCATTGCCGAGCAACAAGTGCAGTTAGTTTTGATGCCTGATGTACTATTTAATCTCTGTGAAGTAAGAAGGGCAGTGTCAGGCAGGGGTGGGTGATTCAGAGCTCTAACCAGAGGCAGCCAGTGTCAGAGCTCAGAATCGCACCCCTTGTCTACTCCTGCCTGCCCCCCTTCCGAAAACAGAGCACTCATTGCTTGGGAATGGTGGGGGCTAGAAAAAAAATTCAACTCTGTCAGAATTGAGCAGTGCCTATTAAATGAAGTAGAGCTGGACTTGTCAGAGGACCTTTCCCCACTCCAAGTGTCTGACACAATGTATTGTGTGCCAAGTGTTAGAAATCAGGCACAGGAGGGAGTTTGGCACTACTTGCATGCAATTCCTCATAGGCTTAACCACAGGTTTTTATGTAATTGTTGCATTGATATATTTTTACTTAACCCTAGAAATATATCTAAACTGCGCGTTCTGTTACATCTTCAATACTGGGCAGGTATGGAAAACATACTGCAGCTAGTTCTCCAAAAATGTCTGGAACAACCTCTATGACGAGTGGAAAACCCCTTTAATGTTAATGGACAAGGATAAACTATGAGCACTTCTATTTGTGGAAGCATTCTTACTTTTTTCACACATTCCTTTAAACTTTTGCACAGTACTGTACAATACATTTGTCTCTTGTGTATGTATTGTGTAGAATGCCTCTGAGCCTGAAGCCCACATCAAGCTTCTGAAGAGAAATGATCAGACCATGGCAGCACACGGTAATGCCGGTACCACGGAAGCAAAGGTACTGCAGACTTCATTGAAAGGATGAATTACCATCTGTTAATGGCTAAGTTGTGCTCGAGTAGTGTGCCGCTCCAGCCAGTGTAACCCACTATTTTATCTTATTCACAGCCAAATAGTGAATTTGAGAACCTTTTTGCATCTCTGAAGATTGCCGGAGAGGGACCAGCACCATCTGTACCCATCATGGAAGTACAGACTGGTACAGAAGAACATTTGTCTCCACAGTCTTTTGCCATGGTAAGCTTGTGTGGAGAAAGCGGTCTCTTTTGGTAGCTTACGAAGTGGTTCGTGACCTTCCAAGCTAACTCTTGGGTGATTTTATTAATGAGCACAATTAAAGGACACTTCATCGTGCACAGAGACACAGCGGCTTATGTGTTCTGTGTGCTGTACTGCAGCTTGTTTCTATTAATCTGAATATGGTTCAGCTGCTGTGCCCGTGTAACAATAATGGGGATGGTGCTCATATAAAGTGCCCTAACTGTTCTCAATGCCTAAGGATAAGCCATTAATGTTTTAGCACCAGCAAAAGCTCTTTAGAACTGAAGGGTACTTGGCTCCGAATGGAACTTGTTTGTTAATACCTGATTTATATTACTTCTTAGAAAGGGACTCAAATGTTAAAAGAGATCTTGAAGATTGACAGCTCTGATAGTCAAGACAAGCAGAAAGATGTAAAAAAAGATCCAGATGCCCAGCGGAAACAAACCAAGCAGATGGGTATGCCTTCTAACACCTTTATAATGATGGAAGTAACCGGAACGTTCTCTGTATTGTTGTGTGGACTGGCAGAATAATGTAGTGTATAATTTGGTACCTCGTAAGGCATGCCTTTAGCATGGAAGACCCTGTAGTCATTGTAGTCCAGTCTTACTTTTCTGAAGTTTTAGCCTTTAAATTCTTGTTTTATCAAATTTGTACTTTTACAGCTGCTCATATGAACAGACCACATGGTGTCGGACCACCGTTCAATGCCCCGAATCCAGAATTGTTGCGTCCACCTCTTCTCGCTCAACCATTAGCCCCACCTTTGGCCCCTGCTGTAGCTGAACTTTGCCGCATCTGCTCTCTTATTGGCATGCACCCTCCAGAGTTTTCACTCCTGCGAACACCACAGGTATAATTGCATTGTAAATATTAACTCCTTGTTTGTATGTTAAGGTGTTGTCCGAGACCCATGGGTATTGGATACCGATGACCTATCCACAGGCTCCATTCACTGTAGTGGTGCAACCATGGGACTGTATCAACATAAAATAAACTGATTAGTACAGTATCTGGGTGTCATAGCCACATCAAATTCTGTGGATAGGTTATCAGTACCCAATACCCTTGAGTCTTGGACAAAACATTTATTCTTACTGTTGAAGCTTTGTGCACCATTCATTCCAAACCATGTTGCAAATATCGTTGTACACTTACGTAATATTACGTATCTGGACATGTAGTAGACAGTGTATATATAATTTAAAGGGGTTTTTTACAAACAAAAAAAAAAAATCTAGTGACAGCCTTAGGTTAGAACCAGTGGCATAACTACTGCGGAGACAGCTGCCACAGGGCCCGAGCCATTAGGGGGCCCGGTGACAGCCGCTACCACTGCGTTTTTTTTTGTTTTTTTTAAAAAAAGGCCGTTACGGGCCCGATTTACTTGCCGATCCTGGCTGGGTCGGGATCGGTAAGTGACACTGCGGGCCCCACAAACACTATTATTATGATCAGCGGACCGGGAGAGGTAAGGGAACGTAAAAAACACTGTTTCTTACCTCTCCACAATCCTGCCAGGCTTCCTTCCTAGTTGTCTGACGTCACATGAACCCGGCCTGCTTCCCGGGTCATGTGACGTCCGACGTCATAGAAGAAGGACGAGAGTGGCGGCCGACAGCATAGGAGCCGGGGACAGGTAAGTAACAGTAATTTTTTGTTTTTATCCCCCCGGGTCTCCGATTATTATTCTTTGGGGTCACTAAGGGACATAATACTGTGTGCAGGGGCCACTAAGGGACATAATACTGTGTGCAGCGCTTACTAAGGGACATAATAGAGTGTGGAGGAGGGGGTCAGTCGAGGTCTTCGGTGTCGGTTGGGGAGCCATGTGAAAAGTTCGCCACTGGGCCCCGCCATTCCTAGTTACGCCACTGGTTAGAACATTAATATCAGATTGGGGGTCTGTCATCCAGTGGCCCTACCAATGAGCTGATATAAGTAGCTACGATGCTGCTAAAATAAAACACTCAATGCCTGAAGCAGACTGCTCCATCTACTGTGTAGTGGCAGTCAGTGATGTTTGCAGCTTAGTTTGTATTTGAATGAGAACTGAGCTGCAGTCACCACTATCTGCCACTACACTGATAGGTATATTATATCCTGTGCATAGGTTATAAAAAATAAAAAATCCTGAAAACCCCTTTTAATGAAGACTTGTCAGCCCAGCCCTTCTAGTATTTTTCATGCATTAACATTTCTGAAGTCTCTTTTCTCATAATGCTGTGTTGTCGTTCCCCTGTTGTTCCCCCTATAATATATGAATGCATTGACTCTGTGCTACCAATTGTAGGAACGTCCCAGCACAGTCTGATGTTGTCCAGTCAGTTCTGCAGATGCCAGACTACGATTGACATCCTACCTTTGAAAAGGAGAATAGCAACATCTAGTTGTTAACTTATTCATAAAATCTAGTAAAATGACAGGATCATCACAAAACAGAGTAACAGATAAAGATGTGAATTGTACAAGTATTTTATATAAGAGACCTATCGGACAAGCTGACTGCTCCTCTATAAAGCAACACATCACTGTTATATCACATTTCATTGAAAGAGTATTTTGGTGTAGACTACACCTGTATGTTACCTACACTATATAAGTGTATTACCACAATTAGTAAATACTGTATTCTTCATTGCTTGGTCTTCAGCGTTTGTATTCTACCTGCTTTGCACCTGTTAATCCCAATATATTTTGGTGCATAAAGTTTCAGCTTAAGCCCAATGGATTTTTCTTTTGATATGGTTGGAGAAATGCTTACCCTCTGTATGTATGTTTTTTGTTCAGGCTCTGACAGTCTGTCAAGTGAAGCTGTCAAATGGTTTGGTCCTACATGGACCCCAATGTCATTCTGAACATGAAGCAAAAGAAAAGGCTGCCTTTTATGCATTGCAGAGACTGGTAAGTTAAATGTATATCTTGACCAGTGCTGAAGCCAGCATTTTTGTACTTAGATTTGCTGAATAATTAATGAGAAATGTTATTACAAAATAAATTTGATCAGTTGTTACGAATTTGACAAAACCACATTACAAGCATAATGATATCTAATAGAGATGAGCGAACAGTATTCGAAACTAGAATTTCGAATATCTCGCTCCCATAGGAATCCATGGGAGCGGTTGTACAGCAAGGGGTTAAGCGGTCGCTCATCTCTAGTATCGAAGTATATTTAGTACTCTCAAAGTTGTTAATAGGGATGACAAACAAAACTATGAAATTTTTTTTACCTTGTCACCAATGTCCCAACAAGTGACCGTATTGTGGAAGTGTGTTCTCTCCATATAAGACAATGGAGGTTAATACACTTCTCTAACTTTAGTTTTGCTTATTAGGTGAGTTGGCAAGTTTTGCTCATTTCTAGTCGATAGCTATCATCTTACTGTATTGATGTGCTCCTAAATATATAGTTATTGTGAGCACCCTTTTGAATATTTATGTAATTTTTACTATATTGAGCTCGGTTTGTCACAATTATCTAGCAGAAGATAATGACCGCTTTACCTCTACCAACAAATCGAGGCCCAATTTTGTAAAAACTACACTGCAAATATTTTCTATAGGCCACAAGTCATTTACTAATAAACATTGTAAACTGTGATAGTACTTTTCTGTTACAGACCCTCCCGTGTATGTCAGAGACCCTCCTGTTTGTCACTGTTCCAACATTTGATTGTAGACTTGTCAGATATTGGATACTGTCTGATACTGATTGCAATTGCTTTATGTGCCAATTTATATTCTACAGATCTTATATTTGAAGACATTTGATCTTTTGTTTGGTATTATTTAGGCCTCACTTGGAACCAACTTTCCAATGCCACCGCCCCCACCTCTCTTTCCAAATTATCAGTCTCTTGGAGCAAGTATACCTGCGGGACCACTACCAGCAGTCTTTACCCAGCCGACACGTAAGTCCTGAGGTTTTAAGTGGTTCTGCTTTGTATAAAAATGTTTTGTTATAGGCTGCTTACATGGAAGATGAGTAAAAATGGCCTTCTAGCAAAACCACTTTCAGCAAATAGCTATTGCTCTCTTTTTTTTCTTCTATACATGTGCTAGTCCATCTTAGTTGAGTGTATAGAGAGCGGGGAATATGCAGCTGCCTCTGTTATTGGCTTACCACTTATTAGAACAAAGGATCAGGTGTAGAAATACAACAAGCATGGCGCTTTTTTTGTCCTGACTTCTTCAGTGGAGAGCGTTTGGCTTCCCCTATAAACATTAGAAGGTCTGCCTTCCCTGCAGAGATCAGCTTCGACTGACCTACATCCAATGTGTATGGCCAGCTGCACACTGGAAATCCAACCATTATTCCTATAGCGATATGTAATATGTGCTTTACATCAGCAATACCAGTGCTGACGCACAGATGCCTTTATTTTGACTGGAACGCTGAGGTGTGTAAGTCCAGAGAATTGAAGAATGAATTGTCCGCAGATCTGTAGCAAAATCACTATAGCACTTGACAAATCCTGTAATAGACTGACTTTCTTTTTGTGTAGCCAATCTTATGCCTTCAGCACCTCATATGTTTGGTGGTGTTCCCTGGAGACCGGCAGTACCACTTCATAATAAACCGTATTACCAAGGATCTTACCCTGGACATATGCCAAATGCTGGAAGCCACAACCAATTCATACCACTACAGGTAAGTGGCTCATGTCAAGAAAAACTATTCTGAGTCATTATACCGGATTACAAATCCCTTAGACTTTGTATGAGTTTTAACAAGCTCTGGCTGAAGCATTTGATCGATGTTATAGTCTTCAGAGCGTTTGGCATTTTGAAAAGATCGGTTCTTATTTTCAGGTATGTTACCAGCCAGGGACAAAGATACAGATTCCATTTAATCCCTTAAATGAGTTGTCAAGGGCCAAAAGTCAAAATCTTCATTGCCTCGATCTCTGTCCTAGTAATAGGATATAAAACTTTAGGAATTGCTGAGTTCTTTGACTGTCTGCTCATTGACGATGCCTTCCCTTCCAGCCTATACATTATTAGTGATGCCATGTACAGTATATGGATGGCCATATTTCCTATAGCATAAAGTGTGAATTCTACGCACTTCACTGTGCCTGTGTGCGGTCTACTGGAGCTGTGAAACCTGTGTTATCCTGTAGGATACGTGCAAATAAACTGAACTGGCACGCAATGATGGAAATCTGGGTACTCGAGGGTGCAATAAAATATGGCAGGGTTTACAATGCAGAGATGCCTTGTAGAATGTCAGGATAGCGTCTGAAAACCATCATGGCTTCATGTAGACTGTGGTGCCCACACAGGATGAAAGTAGTTTGCTCGACAGTGGCTTCTGTCCTTTTCAGGCAGAAACCTGGCAGACCTCATTATAGTCTAAGGGATCCACGGGTAACCGCTTTTTAAGCGGATTAGGTGGATCCAAAGAATGGAAAGCCGAACGCTAGTGTGAATATAGCTTAATGGAATCTGGTTGCTTCACCTATAAATCATGGTGCTGTATAGTGTATTATTCATTGCTGTGTTACCTTCCGGTTTGTGTGTTTAATATGGCGGCTTGTAAGCTGGTTTTCCTTATGACTTGTAGCTCTCAATGTCTTTATGTATTGATGTTGTGTATTTCCTTTTGAAGGTAACAAAGCAAAGAGCTGCTAGTAATAAGAGTACTGAGAACTCGAGCACATCCTCCAGTAGTGAGCAGAGATTGGTTCCTGATGTTGCCAGCCATCCTTCCTCAGAAAGTTCTTCTGTCAATGTGACTTCTCCACAAACCACTCCACATGCTGCGGTGGAAAAGCCTACAATGACAGCCTCTGGCACGCCACGATCTAAATCAAACACTGGCTCAGCAAGCAAGCGGAAACCGCGCAAACTGGCAGTGAATTTTAATGTCCCTAAAGCTACAGAATAAACTTGACTCTAGGATTTTCATCATCTGTATTACCGCCTTAACATTGCTGTGTACAAACGGCATGAGCTGCTGTCTGCAATTTTAATCTTTATTTTTTTATTTTTTTTCCCTCCTATCAGTGCTTATATTTGACAATTTCCGTACTGATGGTCACTTTACAAATGTTTACTGGATTTGACTAAATCTTAAGCTGAATTATGAAGCACCACTTGGGTGCGTTCCTCGTTTATTGAGCCTTTTTCTTCAGGAACCTGCACTGAATATTTTATTTTATTTTTTGTCTTTGTGTCTTAGCAATTTCTGCAAACATCTGGCAGTTCTGAGTTGCTCTGGGTAAAATTCAATTTATCCCAATGTTCCAGCCTATCCACAGGATAAGGGATGAGTGTTTGATCTATTGGGGTCTAACTGCTGGGACCCCTATTAATCAACAGAACAGGGGTCCTGTCCTACATGTGCATTGCCAATACATTCAACTCTGTGATTGCCAGAGATGGCCAAGCACTGTACTGAATTTCTCTTTGGTGCTCCCTTAAAGATGGATGGATCAGCAGCGCATGTGAATATTCACCACTGTTAAAACTGGCATATACAGGATCCCTATTCTTGTGATCCTGGTGGTTTAATCCCCACTGATCAGACACAACCATCTTGTATATAGGTGGCAAGTTTAAACCTTGGGGCAACCCTTTTAAGACTAGTGTAACACATCTGTATTGAAGGCATAAAGTGGCCTAAATGGGCTGGGTTTTTAGTTGCGGAGCCCCTGCTGCTTTTAAGTTTTGCATTGGAAAGCCACATTGTAAACAGTATGACCCAGCGGAAAAGTGGCTTTCTAACAGAACATTTGTTTAGTAACCTAAAGCAATCATGTGAACTATATGGCACTGTAGTGTTGATATATATATCTAACACTGTGATCTATTGGCCACTATAAAAATATTCTGTAGTCAAAAGTATTTGCGTAGAGCCTGGTCCCTTTATTGCAGCAACAATAGTACTTTCTATTGACCTGCCTAAGTCTGTCACCCATATTGATACTGTACGTGCCTTCATTTTAGGCAGCTTATCTGCTCACCATCACCTATTACTGTGCCTGTCTCCTGTGTATGTAGCACCCTCACCATCCTCTTGTGCTCTGCACAGGGTATGGTACTATTATTTCTGCTCTTACTACAAAGTTGGTTTTTTGTTTTTTCTCAAATAACGTTGATTGGAGAATGTATTACTTGGTTGCGGTATACAGTATATGTTCTTAAAGGGCCCTTGTTTTATGTCCCCAACCGTTTATTGGACTTTTTCTAAATTGCCCTTTACCATACGGTCACCTCCTCGGTATGAAATGTCATGCAGTAGGAGAATAGCTATATATTTTTAGGACTTCCTATGTATTCTTTCAGGCTTTTCCAGTGGATTGTTTCCAAAAACTTTTATTGCTTTCCCCAAACTTTATTTTTTTAAGCCCTGACATTTTTTCATTGGGTCTTATACAAAACAGTATTTTATTAAGAAGGGAAAAATTTTATGTGCTCATTTCTGTAGTTTAATAACTTTTTAAATAAATTAGTTTTCACTGTATTTCCAGTATCAAGTTGCGGGTGTTTCATAGTGGCATGCGTCAGTAACTTTGTGTAAAATTCAAGGTGCAGTTCAGGATGAATGGCATGTCACTGTTCTGCACAATTGACAAAAACATGTTTTAATTTTTTTAAAACCAAAATGATTGCGGAATTGTACACAAATACATATATATATGCAATGTTACCCTGTGTGGTGGTCTCTTATTTTACAAAATGTTCTACTGAATTGTGTTTTAAATAACAATTTTTAATTCAATTGGTTTCTTTCAGATGCACAAATCTCACATCTATGGCTCTGCTGTATGTATCTATGTAAAGATCAACAGTACTAAGATTATAGATATGGGGCTTTCTGGGAATTTGACCAATTCTCCGTGCAGGGACTGGAAAGGACCTTGGTATACTTTATAGATCGTTGATTTAGTGGTTATCCATCCTTGTCCCCTAGATTTCAATGCAGTACCTAAACCTGCCACTAGACCTTGTATGGAGAGTGAACAGCATAGCTTCCAGTATGTAAACATTACCAGTAGTTGCGTTGTGCAGGAAAAGCTGATCTGTTGGTGTCCTGGCTGGCTAGGGTTGCTGTTGCCCTTTTGTGTTTCAGTACACGGTCTACACCTACAGAGCAGTTAGAGCAATGAAAATTCTCAGATCCTGGAAAAGCCCCCTAGCTCAGCATCCTTCCCTCCTCTACCCTAAACACAAAGCAGATGTCGCAATAAATTACTTTCTTTTTGCCATATGCATAATGTATATAAAAATCCCTCTGTAAGGGTCCATTCACAAGGAGGAAAATGGTGAGGAATTTGGTGTGGAATTTCAGCGCTGTAGGAAAAACCTTTTCTTTCCTGGATAACCTCATGTCACTTACCGCACTGGAAGTCATGTCTACTCTACAATGTAGAGCAATATCTCTGGTAATGACTCCAAGTATTTCTACCCTTTACCTCAGGTAAAGCTGGTCTGTCTTCTTTCCATCATTGTGCTGATAGTAAACCGAAACTAGGTGAAGTTGCAGACTTGGACTCCTTAGATAATACTACTGGCTGTCCTGGCTAGGTACTTTGAGGCTGGTGCACAGAGCTGTTCCCCACTGCTGGTCTTTACCTGTGATTAACATTGAGAAGGAATTGGTTGCATTGGGCTGTAGTCCCTGCCAGACAGTATTGTCCCTGAAGTATGCTGAACTCACTGGAGCGTCACTGGATGGTGTGCCAAGTGTCTGATATCAATGCAATGGGCAGGTATATCCAGGAGGCGCTGGGGGCATGTGACATCCCTGATAGTGTGGTGTAGCCATCAGCTCTGTTCACTACGGCATCTGCATGGTTTCTCAGCTTCTCTAGTTGGAGCTTTAGTGAGGCAGGTTGAGGCAGAGGGACCTGCTGCAGCTGGCCAAAAGGAAAGGAGAGTAGTCGCTCTGTTGAGAACCTTCCTCCACTTAGCACAGTAGGTCCATCTATGGGCTATGTAAATGTATTAAGCTGGATGGCATTCATGCCTTCTCTTGTTATTTCTAAAAGGACCTTTTTTTTTTTTTTTTTTTGCGTTGTGCATCATTGTCTTATTCAATAAAATCCTGTTGTGACCTGAGAGCGCCGTCTTTCCATTTCATTGAAAACGCTATCTTCCCCATCAGACGTGCTGCCTCCTCCACCTAACTGTAAACCCCAAACGTAGCTGTGAGCGATTGTCACAACCTCATCAGGTGAGAGGCCATTTGGTCCTTTTAAATTACATCTGGTTATTTCCACCAAAATTTATCAGACATTCTACACTATATAGTGTGCTTGGTGTCTCTTGTTTTTTTTATGTCTGCATGATAGGATCCCTTTAAATAAGTCATTGCTTGGGAATGATGGTGGCTAGAGACAAATCTCACGGGAAGATGCAGACAGGTGGGGGACTATGAAAGGTCCTCTTTACCTTGTGTAGCCTGGTACTGTGTTGGTTGGACTACTCTCAGCTATACAAACACACACTATTTTTCTACCTGCTACTGATATATCTTTAATTTAATGTTAGTTTTTGCTATAAGTGCACAATACTTCTTGCTAAAAGGGAATTGTGGGTCTCATTGGCTCCATCTTAATATGTTCCACAATCCAGCCTAATAACACATGAATATACAATGCAAGTATTGAATATTCATGTGGTAATTGGGCGATTAGAGAATTAGGTATTCATGTGTTAATGAGCCGGCCTGTCCTAGGTATTTACAAGAGCCACAGTATAAATAAAGCTGTGTGTAACAAGATGGTAGAAAATAAAATACATAGCAATATATGGCATTCAAAAAGCAACTTTTGGGAAGTAGGCTTATTTGCACTCACTTTCTACAGGAAAGACTGTTAGACCTGGGCTACACTGTCTCTTTATAGTGCAATTCATTGAATTTAACCCTTGAGTGACAGCTGCTATCCACAACTCAGTCTTTTCATTTAGACTGCTGATGTGGCTCAGTGGTTAAATTCAATTAGTAATGCTTCAAAAATCTATCCATCTATCTATCTAATCAGGTCACAATTGCTATTCAGTAACTACAATGATAGCTATAACTCATTTTTGTTGGTTTTCTCTTTGCCTGTAACACTGTCTGAAAGGAATGTTGAGTTGGAGCTTAAAAAAAAATTAAATAAAATTTTTTTAAAAAAAATTCAACTCAACAGTCATAGACAGACAGTGTTACAGGCAAAAAGAAAACCAACAAGAATGACTTATAGCTACCATTGTAGTTACTGAATGGTAATTGTCAGTTTCAGGACTCAACATCTGGTTCACAGAAACTATAAAGGTTACAGGATAGATGAATACCATATACCCCACATGTACTGAAACTTGTCAGGGCAACCATAAAATGGAGGGAATTTATTAAGACTGGCTTTTTGTACGCCAGTCTTTAAATCCCCTTTTGGTGTGAGATGCGCCTGAACTATTAAGAGGCGTCTTAATATATTAGGTGTGTTCAACAGTGCGCTAGAACTGAAATCTACACCAGTGAGCAGCTGACCTAGAGTTCAGGTAGAACTCAGAAAAGTGGTGTAGATGAATTAGGAAACTTACTCCCCGATATTTTCATGGTAAGGGGTGTTTGTTTTTTCCCTGTCTATTTCACTGGGGGACACAGCCTCCTAGTGGTTGGGTCTATACCCATGGGGCTAACACTAGGAGAATGAAAAGCTGTCTGCTCCGCCTCATAGTACACTGTTGGTGAGAGGGTATAGACTAAGTTTAAACCCTGTGTCGTAGGAGGCAGACTCTACCTAATTCAGGTCTTTGTCTTGCATCATTTTTATCTTTTCTTTCAGGTGCAGGGGGGTCTTCAGCGTGTATGCCACAGTAGTTGTAACACCCCCCCCCCCCCCCCCTGCAGGCACAGCGATTTTCTTGAGCACTTCTTCGCCAGTCCCTACTCTCTGCTTGCTGCATTGGCGGCAGGATTTTCCAGTGACCCCACTTCCATGTGCAAGATCCACTGAGGGAGTGACCCTGCAGTGCATGAAGATACCAGACAGGGTGAAGATTAGAACATGGGTGAGTATTCCTACTCCCACCCTCCCCTCCTATTCTGGCTACAGTTTTTTTTTTTTTTTTTTTTTTCTCTTGGATTTCCCCCTCCTCCTTACTGGACCACTAATGTTTTGTTGGGGGGCCCCCATGCCGTGTTTCATCCGTTTTTCCCAGTGGCTATCTGTGGGGAGCATGGGAGTTCCATTTGCTGGGGGGTATCTGTGTTTCCACCTCCTGAGCCTCTGGTACCTTCCTTGGCTCCCACGGGCCCCACCAGTGCCTCCGTTTTCCGGCAGTGGTGGTGGTGTCTCTCAGGTGGGGGGAACGCCTGCTTTCCTTTCGGGAGATCTGGCTTTCCAGTGTCAACGATGCCAGGGTCTTTGAAGATTTTTCTCATGCCTGCTTCAGAACATTTCTGGGGTTACTACTCCAACCTGTTCACCATTTCCATGCCCGCTGTTTTTTGCATGGAGTCTCTGTGGTTGGTGGTGGCATCACTGGAGACAGGCGAATTTCTTTTGTCCATCGACATTTACGATGCTTAACTCCATGTTCCCATTTCACTGTGCTATTGGTGTTTTCTTCGTTTAGCGGTGGCTTTTGGCATTTCCAGTTTGTTGCTCTTCCCTTCGGGCTGGTCTTTTGCTCCTTGAGTCTTTACCAAGGTTATGGCACCCCTCATGGCTATCCTCTGCTCCAGGGGAGTTGCTTTGATTCCATACTTGATTGGACCTCCTGGTCAAAGTTCCCTCCAAGGTGGACAATCTTTCCAGCTTGCGGATCACCTTGAACCTTCTTTGTTGATTTCGCTGGCTCATCAACGAGGAAAAGTCTTGTCTCATGCTGTCTCAGCGCATGGAATTTCTGGGCATTATCCTCGACACCCACCAGAGAGATTATCCACTGAGTCCAAGATCTCTCCTTGTTCTGCCTGCGTGTCCTGGGCATGATGGTCTCGACTTTTGAGGCTTTTTTGCTTATTTCCACTTGCCACCTCTACAGCTGGCACGCTGGAAAAGGTTCACATCCAGCCTCGACCGCCTGATTCTTCTGCCTCCTTCTCGAGTCTGTCGAGCTTTTCTGGTGACTCTCCTCCCCAGGAATTTCCCTGGGGAAAGTCCTTTCTTCCCATCTGTTGGCAGGTATTCACCTGATGCCAGCCTTTCCGGCTGGAGAGTGGTCTTTGGTGTCTTGACCGTCCAGGACCTGTGGTCCAGGACCTGTGGTCCATGGTTGAACCCTCCTTCCAGATCAACCTGCTGTAACTGAGTGCTATCTTCCTAGCCCTGTCTCATTAGATCTCCCTCCTCCAGGGTTGTCCAGTCTGAGTTGAGACAACTCCACTGCAGTCGCCTACTTGAACCACCTGTGCGGCACCAGGAACCATGTGGCCTTTCTGGAGGCTTCCGGCTCTTATGTAGGCAGTGTGTCACATCCAAGCTCTTTCAGCAGTCCACATTCTAGGCGTGGACATCTAGGCGGCAGACTATCTAAACTAAGAAAGACTCAACCCGGGCGAGTGGTCTCTTCATCAAGAAATCTTCCTCCAGCTGTGCTCCCGGCAGGGTACACCCAACATTGACCTCTTCACCTCCCGCAAGAATCACAAGGTCCCCCTCAATGTGGCCAGACCCCCGGAACCTTCGAGCAATAGCTGACACTCTCGTGATTCACTAGTTGGACTTCCCCCTCCTGTACCGGTCCCTCCTCTGCCCCTTCTTCCTAGAGTCCTCAAACTCAAGACTGAGGAGTTTCCAACCATCTTGGTGGCCTGAGAATTGTGAAATGAATGGGCCTAGTCCGGAGGAGAGAGTGTCATTAGGCCTAAGCGCAAGGCGACTCATCCTGAAGAATGAGCATCTCTCTTCTTTATTCCAGAAGAAACGGCTCCCGGAAAAAAGTCCTGAGCGGCTTCCATTGATGTCAATGGGAGTCGTCTTTTTGGTCAGGGTTTTGAGGAGGATACGGCCTCAAAACCCTGACCAAAAAACTCCATGTGAACTTACCCTAAAACTCTGGTGAGGAGAATCTTCTCTTTCTGCATTCAGCGCACCACCCACAAGACAAAAAAAAAATTACACCTCTGTGTACTCTCCTGAAAAGAGAGGTCTACAGGATAAAGTAATATCTTCTCCTTTGAAACCAGAAAACTGAAACTACAAGAATCTGAGTACTTGGAATGCTTTCCTTAAATCCCTAGACATTAGGGACCGTTCTATTCCCTCTAAGTATACTGAAGAGTTTAGATTTCCTCCAGGAAAGCTTTGAAGGTTTCCTGTCCTTGGAGGCGGATCCTTCTCTGTGTGGGACCAGGAAAATTACATTATCGGTAATCTTCATTTTACTCTTCCTTATCCGCGTTTAAAAGAAGAGAGGATTCATGGACATCACCTTGTTAAACACTCCTGTGCTGAACTTGGATTTCACCTGCAATGTCCTGCCGATTAGTGATCCATGAATGTACAAGCTAAGGACCAAGATGCAGCCTGACAGAGGGACATCTGCAAAACCTGCCCAAAAGGTTCATTCTAGGATAACATCTCTGATTCACATAGCAAAGGAAACTTTACTTGCAGGTTGTGTCAGGTTCTCTGAAAAATAAATAAATAATGATTGATATCCTTCTAGCTAGGAGATATAGAGAACTTTCTTCTTCATTCTGTGGGTCTGATGTGGACTTTGGCCAAGTAGCTGCTTCTATTGCAGAAGAGGAGAGGTCCGATGTCTTCCTGAGCTATCTGAAGATGTAAATGTATTTCATATAAGATGGCTGAGGAATCCACTGTCTCTTGTCTATGGGAGGAAAGAACGTAATCTGCGTGGAATCTAGTAGTAGGCCCAGAAACTTCAGATCAGTAACTGGGGTCAACTCTGACTTCACATAATTGATGATGATCAAAAATTAGTCATTAAACAGATGCTTTACACTATTGTGAGAAAAGGACCTAATGAAGGCCAAATCTCTATATATACTTTATTGAATAGGGACTGAATCCTTTTGAAGAAGGTGTTCTGTGTTTCAGTCTGTGGGAAGGTCAGGTTACCTGTCAGTCTATATCTAACCCTAGAATACCCTGTACTGGCTGTAAGTACACATGAGCGGTATCTCAACAGATTGTAACTACACTTCTTTGCATACAACAAGGTTTGAGAAGAAGACAATCTATTTCTCTAATAAGTAGACATTGTGAATTGTACTACATTAGAGAGTCTACCACCGCCCTCAAGCATATTCAACTACCAGCACCATATTATAGAGCACATTATAATATATAACATTATATTATAAGCAGCGTACCTCTATTATATATGTCACTTTTGGAGAAAAAACAAGTCTTTTGCAAATGACGCAGTTGGAGCACTGGAGGCAGGCATTCAACTCAGTGGAGCATGGCTCTTGAAATTCAGATCACTTCAATCTACTGTCTGCGCAGGCCTTGTACTGTAGGGATCTACCGGGTATGTCTAAAGCATGACCTATATTCTTATACAATACTATGATATATTTTTTCCAAGCTTGTTGCAGATACTACGGACTATAATATCGCACCATGTCACTTTTACTTATACACTTAGATACTGTATGTTATCAATCTCTATTGATTTAACTGTCCTAGGGCTCGTTCACATCTGCGCCCGTACTCCGTTCTGCAGGTTTCTGTTTCCTGCACAAAACAGGGGCAGGAGACGGAAACCTGCTGGCATTTGAATGCGCTTGAAAAGTCTCCGGCCGTGTGCGTCGGTGAGCATTTTATGCGCTCCGTGGCGAAAGTTTTTTTTGTTTTTTTTAAACGGACACAGTCGGACATGCAGTAGTCTGTGTCCGGTTTAAAAAAAAAAACTACCCGGTTTTGTCGCAGAGTGCATAAAACGCTCACCGGCGCTCACAGCCAGACTCTGCATGACAGGTTTCCGTCTTCTGCATGCAGAAGACTGAAAACTGAGTTCAGGCACTGGTGTGAACCCGCCATTAGAAGTTTTTCTTTATAATCTCCCAAGGCTACTTAAGTATCAAAGCAAATCTGTTTTCTAACTGACTGTTGTATTAGCTGAGACTTAATACAATTATTTCTAATGAAATATTCCTTCAGCAGCCAGAATACACTAAGTAATGTAAATGGGGATGGCTATTAATTATAATACTAGGCCAAATAGAGTGCTTGTAAAATGTGTACAGTGGCCATATGTTTTCCTGCAGTTAGTGGCATGCTATACGAGTAAATTTAGCAAATGATCTTTAGATGCCTTGGATCTTGAAAAAAGAGATGCCCACTGTCCTCTATCCATATCTGAATTATAGTACCAATTACAGTATATGGTCTTAATGGTGCTCATGAGGACAGCATAGAGGAGTCATATAGGAAGATTCTTCCGGCCAGGGAAATCTTCAGCTGTTTGCAGCCAGACCTATAGAAAGTAGAGATGAGTGAGTATTATTCGAAACTCCCGTTTCGAATAGCACGCACCCATAGGAATAAATGGACGCAGCCAGCACGCAGGGGGTTAAGCGGCCGGCAAAGTCAGTGTGCCGGCCGCTTCTATTCATTCTTATGGGTGCATGCTATTCGAAACGGCCTTTTTGAATAGTATGGGTCAAAGAAATAACTTGAATCTGAGAAAAGTAATAATAATAATAATAATAAAAAAAAAAATTAGAACAAAACTCATGACACAGGCCTGTGCAGAAATGATGGTTCCCGTAACGTAATATTTTGTTGCACAACCTTTTGAGGCAATCGCTGCAATCAAATGATTCCTGTAACTGTCAATGAGACTTCTGCACCTCTCAATGGGTATTTTGGCCCGCTCCTCATGAGCAAACTGCTCCAGCTGTCTCGGGTTTAAAGGTTGACTTTTCCAGATGGCATGTTTCAGCTCCTTCCAAAGATGCTCAATAGGATTTAGGTCAGGGCTCATAGAAGACCACTTCAGAATAGTCCAATGTTTTCCGCTTAGCCATTCTGGGGTGTTTTTCGCTGTGTGTTTTGGGTCATTGTCCTGTAGCAAGACCCATGACCTGCAACTGAAACCAAGCTCTTTGACACTGGGCAGCACATTTCTCTCTAGAATCCCTTGATAGTCTTGAGATTTCATTGTACCCTGCACAGATTCAAGACTCCCTGTGCCGGATACAGATATGCTTCTGTGAACATAGAGCTGATGTGCCTTGCCAAAAAGTTAGATTTTTGTCTCATCTGTCCATAGGACATTCTCCCACTCTCCCTCTTGTTTCACTGCCAGAAAGGAAAAAGCTGTGTGAGGGTACTGACAAGGAATGGCAATAAGTAGAAAGAATGTGTACTCTTGTTGTTGTGACACATTGTGAAAGAGCCTTAAAGGGGTGGGCCACTTTCAGACCAATATTGACAAACAAATAGATAAAACTCTGACCATGGTCATGTGATTTACGGTCCATGGTCATGTGATGAGCACACAGGTGTCGCTCGTTATAGTCACAGCACAGTAATCAGACATCTGCCTGGTAATCAGCTGTGCACCTGTGTACTCATCACATGACCATGGACCGTAAATCACATGACCATGGTCAGAGTTTTATCCTCTAGAAGTAACAGAATGAATGACAGTGAGCAGAGATCTAGAAAACTGTGAGGAACTGATACAGAAAGTATATTGGAAAATTGTATATCTTTTATTGTACATTTGTTTGTCATTACTGGTCTGAAAGTGGCCAACCTCTTTAATAGCATCCTAGGGTTTCATAGAGAAGCAAAAGGAAATGTAAATGCTGTTAAATGCACGGATAAGATGAGATTGATGGTCATAAGGTGATGTTGCGCATGGGGCTCAAACCGAGCCTCTACACCAGGGTCCTTAAGTCTTTTATTATGCCCTTGGTTACTGGTGGGTGCTTACACTGCTCATTGAAGAATATATCCATTGCTAGAATCTCATGACAAGTGGTCAGTACAAAATAACAGCGTATAGAGGTGCCAACACCCACACCCAGCTGATACGCAGAGAACAGAGCTGGAAGCAGACAACTCTGTTCTCTGTATAGTGGCTGAACCTAGTCACTGCAACTTAGTTTCTCTTCCTACAAATTAAGTGAACACAGACAGTACTGTAAATAATAGAGACACAAATAATCCTTCTGGAAATAATAGTACTGGTGGCACAGGGGAGAAAAATATTGGTCTGTCTCAACTCAATTGTAATCCAACACCTAAAGAGTGACCCATTACATATTGCATATTGCATATAATAGTATATCATAAGTGGGTTAATATGCTGAGTTCACATCTCCAGAACTATTTCCTGTATTCTGTTCCATTATAGTATGGATCCTTTATATGACGGACAGAAATGGATCTTAATTTACTCCACTGACTTTATGGGGTCCATCATTTTGCCAAATATTTTTCTGCTACAGTATGTTTTTCACACCGCCTCCTATGCAGATGTGAACATTAGCCTAAGAAGGGTAAGCAGAGTGCATAAATCATGTTTTTATTACTTAGAGACATATTTGCATTTTTCTATTATGCCGCAGTGGCCATTTTTACAGTGACAACAGGATTTGCTGCTAAATTGGTTGTCACTTATAAATTCGCTTCTCAGCAACTGCATAGAAAACCATCCATTATCTGTGTAAGTGAATGAACAAGTTTTGGCTATTACTCAATGACTCTGATCAGTATTTTGTATCGGTATTTATAAGCTAGGGAACGGTTCCTTGTATTAGAGTATAAATACTGATGCAATATACTGACAATAAAATACAAGTGTGAATGAATCTAACCGTGCATTGTGATTTCTCCCTGGTACAATTAGGTACTTGAAACAGTCCATTGATTTGATATCTTTATATGACTTTTCCCATAGAATTACCTATACATCAAATGAGTTATGTAACAAAATGTGACGGTGTGAAAGGTGAGACTAATACAGTAACCACTTGTCAGGCATATGTGCAGTTATGTTATGTTGGGTCATTCCAGATCAGTTCTTGGTGTTGTACATTCACATTCAACAAGCAGTAAGTCTTTTGAACACTAGATTCCCAGCTTGAGCATTATGTGGCTTAGATCAGTCCACAGATACAGACCATTGTGCTGCTGTGCCAATTGTGAATAAACAGGCAGACCTACTGACATAAGCCGAGGCTAAAAGGATGAATTCTGTGAAGGAGGCAAAAGAATATACGCAGACTTCTTCAAAGGTCTAAACAGCTGCTTAGAAATCTCTTATGTTGTGAAATGTATGCTGAGAATTTTTATTTTAAAAAGTTTGTGTTTTATAAAATAATTGCTTGTCTCTAACAGCACATTCAATAATAAAGATGATCACTATGACTATAATCATATTATTGAAAATTCTATTCCTCAATATGGAGCCTCCAAGTACTACCAATGTTGATGTCCATATTGTCTTATGGTATAGATGCAAGAGCTGGTCTCATAGCTCAATGACTCAATACAGAGGGATACACAAAGTAAAATGAGCAGTTCTTTGAAACAGAAAAATAGGCAAATATAAGGAGCTTAGAAACTTCAATAAGGGCAAAAATATGGTGACTAGATGATTGGGTCAGATCATGTACAAAATGGCGGAACTTGGGAGGTTTTCCTGGCATTCAGTGGTTAGTACCTACTAAAAATTATGGAAGGGAATCAACTGGTGAACTTGTGTGGCAAGAAAAGAGTAGCCCATCTGGCCATGTACAAATATCTGAAAAAGGTAATGTTGTCTATGATAGAAAGGTATCCGAACCCAGAGAGCATCACAGTCTTCTTACAATGGGCTGTTAGGCCATAAATCAGAGTGCTGGCACTGACCATATATGCCATGGCCACATAAGCATTGGAAATGCTTATGGAACAATGATAGGTGACCTGGTCTAGTAAGTCACATTTTCTTGTAGAGCATGTGTTTGTGTTGCTTACCAAAGATTTTGCACCAACATGTACTATGGGAAGAAGGCAAGCTGCCAAAGACAATGTGATACTGTGGGAAATGTTCTGCAGATAGACCTTGGGTCCTGACATTCATGTGCATGTTAATTTGACCACCACTTTATGGCGACAAAACTCCCTAATGGATGTCGCCACCTTCAGATGGATAATGCTCCCTGCCACACTACAAAAACTGTTCAGGAATGGTTTGAAGAATATGGCAAACAATGCTGACTTGGCCTCTCAATTCTCTAGATCTTCATAGGATGTATTGAAAAAAACATATCTAATCCATGACAGTGCGACCTTTCAACATACAAGTCTTTAAGGATCTGCTGCTGCTATCTTGGTGCCAAATACCATAGGACACTTTCATAGGTCTTGTACACTCACCGGCCACTTTATTAGGTACACCTGTCCAACTGCTCGTTAACACTTAATTTCTAATCAGCCAATCACATGGCGGCAACTCAGTGCATTTAGGCATGTAGACATGGTCAAGACAATCTCCTGCAGTTCAAACCGAGCATCAGTATGGGGAAGAAAGGTGATTTGAGTGCCTTTGAACGTGGCATGGTTGTTGGTGCCAGAAGGGCTGGTCTGAGTATTTCAGAAACTGCTGATCTACTGGGATTTTCACGCACAACCATCTCTAGGGTTTACAGAGAATGGTCCAAAAAAGAAAAAACATCCAGTGAGCGGCAGTTCTGTGGGCGGAAATGCGTTGTTGATGCCAGAGGTCAGAGGAGAATGGCCAGACTGGTTTGAGCTGATAGAAAGGCAACAGTGACTCAAATAGCCACCCGTTACAACCAAGGTAGCCAGAAGAGCATCTCTGAACGCACAGTACGTCGAACTTTGAGGCAGATGGGCTACAGCAGCAGAAGACCACACCGGGTGCCACTCCTTTCAGCTAAGAACAGGAAACTGAGGCTACAATTTGCACAAGCTCATCGAAATTGGACAATTGAAGATTGGAAAAACGTTGCCTGGTCTGATGAGTCTCGATTTCTGCTGCGACATTCGGATGGTAGGGTCAGAATTTGGCGTCAACAACATGAAAGCATGGATCCATCCTGCCTTGTATCAACGGTTCAGGCTGGTGGTGGTGTCATGGTGTGGGGAATATTTTCTTGGCACTCTTTGGGCCCCTTGGTACCAATTGAGCATCGTTGCAACGCCAAAGCCTACCTGAGTATTGTTGCTGACCATGTCCATCCCTTTATGACCACAATGTACCCAGCATCTGATGGCTACTTTCAGCAGGATAATGCGCCATGTCATAAAGCTGGAATCATCTCAGACTGGTTTCTTGAACATGACAATGAGTTCACTGTACTCCAATGGCCTCCACAGTCACCAGATCTCAATCCAATAGAGCATCTTTGGGATGTTTTGGAACGGGAGATTCGCATCATGGATGTGCAGCCGACAAATCTGCGGTAACTGTGTGATGCCATCATGTCAATATGGACCAAAATCTCTGAGGAATGCTTCCAGCACCTTGTTGAATCTATGCCACGAAGAATTGAGGCAGTTCTGAAGGCAAAAGGGGGTCCAACCGTTACTAGCATGGTGTACCTAATAAAGTGGCCGGTGAGTGTAATGTCCATGCCTTGATGGGTCAGAGCTGTCTATGGGACCTACAGTGCAGAATATTTTAATTCTCCTGCTGATCGGTGTATCTATATCTACAGCATTATGAGTCTGTCAGGCACACCATCTGCCTGGCTCTTGGAAGACATTTAAAGGCAGAGCATTTAATGGCACCCTAGGTGCGCCCCTACTCTGCCTACTGTCGTCATAGCCCTGGTAATAATAGCCGCAATGTATATTGTAAATTACCTTTCATTACTGACTTCACTTTTTAATTTATTTTCTGAAAAACACTACTGAATTTAATTATCTGACCGTGCGTTGCTTCATTTGCAAAAGATACCGTATAACCTGATACTGTGCATTGCCTGATTTGCAGATGATACCGTAAAACCTGATTTACTAAAACAAAAACTATAACATTCCAGCTGCATAGCTAACACTTTCATCGAAAGACGATTATTGAATAACCTTGAGTGTCTATCCAGGAATATACAATTGACATTCACAATTCACAAGTCAGGATTGTTTATCTTCCCACCAAGGTGACCTCATCAACAGCGAGTGTCTACTGCTAGAACAACAAATTACCTGGCTCCATGTCATTTCCCTGCAACCCACCAACAGTGCAGACGCTGCGCACGTCCATTCTTATAGCCATTAGTATATTTACAAGCACGTATAATGATGTGTAGTGTCTTTCTATAAGGTGAAGTCCATAAACCGAGGGAAAGTAGATCAATAAAGAATGTAGATCAATAAAGCATGCTGGAACCTACAGTCCTACCACTGAAGAAAGCCACCCCAGGATACAGTTTACTTCCCACTTTCCATAGATTACATAGCGAGCATTTAAAAGCATGCATACTATTTATAGCTATGGGCTTTGTAATGTATCTTCATCATTGTAGCACCCTGACTGCCAGAGCTCATAGAAATAAATTATTATTAGTGTCTGTGATTACAATTGCCAGAGAAAGGAGACTCAGGAGTGGAATACATTATCCATTTGTCAAAAGCTCTCCAGCAGACTGTGACTTGCATAAATGGCTTGGATGTGAATCAAGCCCCTAACCGTGAAGGGGATATTTCATCGGCTCAGACACTGGATCAGGATGTGCCTGTGCAGACTGGTTAAACGTGCAGATTCCACAAGACTGAAGGATTTCAGCACCATGAGCTGTGGACAGCAGCAAGAGCAGCATTGACTGGAGGGCAGAGACACAAGCACTGGGGAGACAGCACTACAATAACCAGCTCCTTCACTACACCTCCTAGATCTCTCCACCACAATCTTCGCCAAGGCTGAGGAATGTTACAAGACTGTGGAAGTTCAGTCTGGGAGACAGACAATGCAATGCATTCCCCAGCGCACAGGGTGCCCATCTTGCTTCTTCTAAGGGGATGTTAAAGGGCATAATCACTACTCTATAGGTTATCAAATTTCCATATTCCTACAACAAGTTCCTGCTATGCGTGGAGATAACTGTTCACTATGTTCAGTGGGGATTTACCAAGAATCGACTGTAACTTTATGGCACATATAAGGCTATCGCTTCTATATCAGCAATAATCCAGTCTTTGCAATTGTGCTTCAGACCTGAAATCAAACCAGAAAATGGTAAGTTACTGAAATATCATGTATGTTTTATGGATATAGCAGGCTTCTACCGTGGAAGTTAAACTACATTTGCAATGTTCATGGTTCTGATGTGTAACTCAACATTTACTATAGAAAATATCAATAATACATTGTTGTCAACTAGGTTGAAAAAAGATTTAGGACCTTTTATGCTCGGTGATTCTCAATTCATTTTACATTGTTTATTGCTAGATTACAGGTAATCCATCCTACCATCACTCAGTTGTCCCAAATGTGGGATTTGGCTCTGCTATACTTGTATATATTATACACACATTGGAATGATAAGCGACGTAAAAGCATTGTATTGTTGGTGCTTGGTTTTGATTTGCACCAAACATGCACAGTTGTTCTTTTTGCACCCGCTGAACACTTTGAAGACAGTGGGCAGAACAGGATGGAGATTAAGATGGGTTGGGCTGGGGTGGGGATACCATGGCCTGTAAAATTTACTATAAGAAAACTGGCTTAGCTATAGCTGAAATCTACACCAGCCGCTGGCTAGTGTAAATTTCAATTTCGTGCACAGGACTACCCAAGATGCACCAGGTTAAAGCCTAGTAAAAATTTTGATACATATAATAGTAAGATGTATTTTCTACTAGAGTCTATTACAAGGCGACCTGTCATGATGTATTAACAGTCCTATCTATAAGCTGTGTTTTAGTAAGCTGAATGGTGCTGAATGGATTAATATATAGTATTGGTGGGAAAAGATTATAACTTATCATTTGATTATAACTTATCGTTTCTTCAGTTAGTTCCCGGTTTTTCTATGCTGAGGAGTCCAGTGGGCGGTCCTATTATCTCTGTATGCACAATCATACAGGGAATACTGTCTATAACTATGTAGGACTGCCCACTGACTTCTATCATAAAACCCACATGGATTTGTACTAAATGTTTTCTATATACAGTACCAATCTCTTCAGCTCTTCCCGTTCCATAACCTTCTGCCTGCAGGTCAGAGACCATGTTCATCCTGACAATCCCCCAATCCCTAAAATTGTGTGAATTTTAAGAAATAAAAGATCTCTACAGAAATAGTCATATGATGCTGTAATATGGTAATACCGTATATAAAGTTTCAGAGTGAATGTTACCCAGATTTGTTTCCTGCGTGTTAGACTTTGTGTCCATGCAATAAAAAAAAAAAAAAAAACAAACAAAAACAATTTCCCCCGTGGAGAGGCTGCATAGGACACCGGCGGTTTGCTTCAAAAACTTTAAAACTGACCGCCGAGAAGCCGTCTCCTGTCCAGTTTCCCCGGGGAATAGAACGGAGACCCGGCGGGTGGACAATGGCGCTTGTATGAATGCCCTCTTAGGTGAAAAATCTCTCATATCTCTCATTGCTGTCTATAGTGAGTAAAAGAAAGTTACAAGATTTAACATTGTATATTAGAATACTTCATGGTACAAGTTACCGTCTATTCTAAGTCTCCTACCTGTCTGAAGGACATGTACACTCAGCTCTTGCCTGCTAATGCCACTTGTGTCTGACACTTGGAATTCTCTAGAAAAATCTATTTTCTCGGTTCACTTAAAAAATAGTATTTCCCGCTTAAATGAAAGGTTTATCGGTTTTGGACAGCTCCTTTAGATTACAAGTGTTCTGCTGACAAGCTTGTTATGGAAGGTCCTGATAGTGTGAACCATCTCCGTCAGCGGCTATTACCAGGGGAGCTACTGGGTACATGTTCTAGTGAGGAATTGTATGAGGTCTATTGAAACCAGTGACCATTTATTGATTTCTAGAGACGGCAGTCCTTGACTTGGCTTTTAGCTTTCGCTAATAGAGGTCAGATACACATTCACAACAGCTTTACATCAGAATTAGTATGTCTATAGGAGCTCAGTCACCCTGCTGTTCACTTGCCAAATAGTCATAGTCTGTAGAATGTAACACAGTCACGTCTAGGGGTTTAGAAATAATCCAGAGCATAGGTGATGAAATTGTCACTGACTCAACTAGTCCAAGTAATACAAAAATATAGTACGTCTTATAAGATGCAAAGATAATACCAGACTGTACAGTACTAAATAATATCACACAGTGTTCAAATAACAACCACACAACTGCTGATAGTACACATGATATGGTGCACAACATCATTCAATTGTGTGAAAATAATACTGTCATACAGTGCTGAAATAAAACATCTATACATTGCCTTTATGATAGTCAATTATATTGTCAAATTTCCGTTAATTCCACAACATTGGTTTATGTGTACACACAGTTTATCTGAGGACTTCAGGCCCTGGGTGATCGCTCTTGATGTTGGCTCTCAATGTGTTACAGGGAACAATTTGCATTTGTTTTCTGTCACATGCCGGCCTGTCATGTACCATCAAAAGCAGAGAAGCAAATGAAGTATCATCTAAAAGAAGTTACTCTAAAAGCAATAGAGCGACAGGGGCTGCGGGGTTAGCAGATGCTTTAGGACCCTGGGCCCAAGGGGGTCCATCTTATTACAGGGCCTGTGCACTGTGGCCTAGGAGCTTTAAGTTACAGTATTTCTTGAGTACTCCATCTATAATAACTGATGACATGTATTTCCCTTCCAGTATGGATTCATTAATACCTGCTTGAAGTCACTGGTGATTGAGAAATATGGTGAAGAGACATGGGATTTACTAAGGTGAATTATTATCATGAATATGTCATGCTTATACTGTGGTATTACTATCACTTGATATGGACAATTATTTACTATATTATACCTTTAAAGGGAACCTGTCACCTTAAAAATACTATTCACTTCAGTACACCACAGCTTGGGGTTATTGACATCCCTATTCATTCTGAAGCGTCATAGTCCAGTCTGCAGTCCTATGTAGTGATTGACAGTCGTCCATGTATACAAAGATAGCTGTCAGTCACTTTTAGGGCCGCCCACTAGACACATAAGCTTAGACTATGCAGGTATTTAAGTAACAAAGGCCTCTCTCACATCTGCGTCGGTATTCCAATCAGGGGCATCCGCAATGGGGACCCGAACGGACTACCAAACGCAATAACAAGCGCTGTGGAGTGAAAGCACACGGACCCCATAGACTATAATGGGGTCCCTGTGCTTTCCACACGGTCTCCACACAGAACATGCAGACAGAAAAGTAGTTCACGATCTACTTTCCTGCCCGCATGACTCGTGTGGAGACCATGCGGAAAGCACACGACCACATTGTCTATGGGGTCCATGTTCTTTCACTGCAAACTATTTGTCAATGCGTTCGGGAAGGGGGTCCCCATGCAGACTCCCTGAATGGAATACCGAACACAGATGTGAACCGGGTCTAAGATGCAAGTTATACTGAATAATTTCTTACATAACTATATATCAATCTGCTCCTCTCCTATAACATGCTGTCTACAGAAGAGTCTGTATCTTTAGTGTGACAGACTCTCTTTATATCATTAAAATATGTGCTAAATTGTGTTATTAATCAGCAATATCATTGTATTGTAATGGTTATAGGTCCTACTGAGTCAATGGGGAAAGTGTGGCTGTGTGTATACCAGTTTTCTGATGTACAAAAGTTGCAACCTTGAGTGCAAGGTCCCGATTTGGACAAAAATAGTTTCTCTTTGGCCCATTTACTGTATGCAGCGCACACTATGTCTGAAAATAAGTGGGACATGTGTGTGCGGGGAAGGATAGGGCTTTGTAGCCTGAGAAATGTAACATTTTTGCCACAAAACCAGTGTAAATAACGTCTCTGAAATCTATGCCAACTCCTAGCCATGGTAGATGTGAGCTTCTGGTGCATGGACCAGCCAAGATTAGCCAAAATTATTAAGACATGTACAAGATGTATAAATATAAACTGAACTACATAGAGATGGCTTAAAGTTGGTGGTTCCTCGATATTCTACAGGTGCTGGTGGTGCTGAAAGTTCATGGACATTGATGGTGTTTTAAGTTACATAGTAGAGAGTTATTGGTGTGCTGAAATGTCTTGTATAATACCAGCATTGTTGGTGTGTAGGACACTTGCATATTATAGAGGTGTTGGTGGCGTTGAAGGTTCATAGGCATCATAAAGGTGCTGGTAGTGTTTTGGGCATTTGCATATCATAGAAGTGGTGCTGAAAGCTCTTGTATATTATAAAGGTGCTGGTGGAGTTTTAAATACTTGCATACTTATAGAGGTGTTGGTGGTGCTGAAGGTTCATGGACATTATGGTCGTGGCCATAAGTGTCGGCACCCCTGAAATTTTCCGGAAAATGAACTATTTCTCCCAGAACATTATTGCAATTACACATATCTATACACATGTTTACTTCCATTGTGTGTATTGGAACAACAGCAAAAAAAAAAAAAAAAAAAAAAAAAATCTCCAAAAAGGAACATACAAAATCATTGGCACCCTCAACTTAATATTTAGTTACCCTTTGGAAAAAAAGATAACTGAAATCAATCACTTCGTATAACCAACAACAAGCTTCTTAGACCTCTCAACTGGAATTTTGGAGCACTGTTCTATTGCAAACTGCTCAAGGTCTCTCATATTTGAGGGGTACCTTCTCCCAGCAGCAATTTTCAGATCTCACTACAGATGTTCAATGTCATTTAGAGCTGGATTCATTGCTGGTTACATCAGAACTCTCCAGCACTTTGTTTCCATCCATTTCTGGGTGCTTTTTGAAGTTCTTTTGTGGTTGTTGTCCTGCTGGAAGACCCATAACCTAGGATGCAAATCCCATTGTGACCCAAAATCCTTTGGTAATCTTCAGATTTCATGATATCTTGCACACAGTCAAGGCTTTCAGTGCCAGAGGCAAGAGAACAATCCCAAAGCATCTTTGAACCTGCACCATATTTGACTGTTGGAACTGTGCTCTTTTCTTTGTAGGGAGATTAGTTACAGTGTCATGGGTTGCAAATTTATTGATTATGTTGTGTGCCATGGACAAAGGAACATCAAGTTTTCTGGAGATGGACCTGTAACCCTGATATTGTTGATATTTTTCCACAATTTTGGTTCTCGGGTTCAGACAATTCTCTTCTCTTCATCCTGTTCTCCATGCTTAATGTGGCACACACAGACACACAATGCAAAGATTGAGTCAACTTATCTCCTTTTTATCTGGCTTCAGGAGTGATTTTTTTATATTGCCCACACCTGTTACTTACCACATTTGAGTATGAACGAGCATCACGTGTTTGAATCAAAGCTATTTACCACCAATTTTGAAAAGGTGCTAACAATTTTGCCCTTCTCTTTTTGGAGTTTTGTGTGAACTTATGTCCACACCATTATGTAACAATTTCCCCTTTTGTCTCAGTTTTTTCTATTGTTCCAATACACAGGCAGAAAAGAAACATGTGAATAACAAAATGTGTAATTGCAATAATTTGATGGGAGAAATACTTCATTTTCTGTTGTGTCTACAGCCATGACTGTATAAAGGTGCTGAGATATTTAGGGAACTAGCATATTATAGAGGTGTTGGTGGTGCTGAAGGTTCATGGACATTATAAAGGTCCTGGTGGTGTTTTGGGCTCTTACATACCAAATAACAACAATAATTTATTAGTTGATTTTATACAAGTTGAAATATCTTCTGTTGAGCATCACATTCAGCGCAGGTGAAGGAATCATAAACTACCTGGTGAACAGGATCCACATTCTCCACTGACTACTTTTCAATATTTTTTTCTAATATGAGTTTTATAAGAGCTTCACTTTCCTGACACCAATCTAAAGCTCTACCTCTGGAGATGGCTGGCATCAGATGTGGTGACAGGCCTTTTCAACTTTGACAAGTAGCCAGTACATAAAAAAAGCCACACTCCAGCACTTTCTGCATTTTACATCATCATGACTCATATAGGGAGTTCGCTTCAATGGCTCAACCTCTGGCAGAACATTTCCATTGTACAATATCCTAGTGTACCACAGGCAATTTATGTGACAGCTTTTCTTTTCCAATATTTTGGCATTAATTCACTTATTTTTAATTGGGTATTGTTAATTGTTTGTGCTCACTGGATGGACTCCATGCAAATTGTTATTGACTACTATAATCCATGATTTTATTTGTATATTTATCTGTAATTCCATATTATTCTGATAGATTTCTCTACCTTTCCAATTCAAAGTATGACAGACCTGCAATGATTCTTCAAAGTATCTCCAGATAAAAAAAAATTACCCAATTTCTGGTGATTTTTGCTGCATTTCTCCGACACCAACATTATCTTACAGTTTTTCAATAAAGTATATCATGATCTCATTTTTATGCTTCTGTACTGTTATATTTTCTTGTATAACTGGGAGAATCTTGTGGGATGTGACGCTTTAGATTTATGCTTTTAATTTGGTGACCGGTATGTATGGAAGTAATTTCATAGATTTCTAGACATTATAGTAAAGTCATTATTATTTCTTGTCTTTTTGGCAGATGAACAAATTAAATTGTTCTTTAGAGTGTTTATACAGAATAGATCACTAAGTTTGTATTTCTGGTTCATATCACGTAAAACAGGGTTAACACAGGAGTGCAAGACACCTTCATGACATACGAAGTTTACAAAGATGAAATTACTTTGCAGTTAGTGGAAAAGGCCTGTCAGATGTTGGGTAAGTTCTTCAAATTCAGTGTTTGATGTTCTTCTTACAGTGTAAGAAACTATATATATATATATATATATATATATATATATATATATATATATATATATATATATATATATACACTCTTCAACAATGAGGTTGCAACACCAAGGAGGACAAGCCAAAAAGTTATTCAAGTCAAGAAAGTTGCAGGTGTCTTTAGGATGTGCTGATGAAATGATAAAGTTTTCAAGCACTTAGCTCCAAGCTATAGTATGTAGATGGGGTATAAAAGTTAGATTGAAAGAAATATTGGATCATGTTGTGTGTGATAATAGTGCGGTGCCTCCTGTTTGTAGATGTTTCAGATATAGCCACTTGTCTCAAACTGAGAGGGGCAAAATCCTTGAACTGAAAGAACTTGGGTTATCATTCCAGCAGATACACATGGTCTGGTGGTTGGGGGATCAATGACCAACTGGAATGACAGCCAGAAGCGCACAGAGACAAAACTCTGCATGGATGGGTCATATGAATGGAAGAATGGCGTGTACTGATCCATTCTGTACTGTTATATTTTAAGCATAAGGCAGCAAAAACCAATAGATGATGTTTGCACAACCTTGGACTACAAGCCAGTTAGATGTTCCATTGAGCTCACTCCACTGCTGTCATGGTGTGCAGCAAGATGGCATTGAATGTAGGAATGGAGGTCTGTCCTCTTCAGTGAGCCCAGCTTTTGTCTCGAATGCAGTGAAAGCTGGAGATTGGTCTGGAGAATATGAGGGCAGCACCATGAAGAAGACTTCACAAGGGAGTATCACACTGTCTTACTTCCGGGAAAATGATGTGGGGTGGGGTGATGTCTGGTAATGTACGTATGTATATTTCCATATGTGGTGCTCTTCATCTATTCTGAATAAATCAAGTTGTTTTGAATATTTTGTTTCCATATTTCTATAATTTGCATATCATTAACATGTTTATTTTTGGATCCTGTGATTACCATAATTCCAAGATTATTCCTTCTTGGGGTTGCAATTACAATGTTGAGGAGTATGTATTTCTATAAATGACTGTATGTGCATACTAGCGATATTCTCTTTTTGTACCTTCTTTGGTAGATTCAGTTCTAGACTACTTTACATCAGGTTGATAAAAATATACTTTCTCCCAAAGCTCTTCTTTTAGCTAAGACAAGCCAGAATAATCCAAGGCACACAGCTACATCCCATCCCAGCAACATATAAACTGTGACATGGCAAATGCAAGGCTATTACTCTGTCATATTCCTGGAGTAGCATGAGCTTTATAGACAGACACTTTGTGTTGGTTTTTCCCTCATTTATAAGTTTAATGCTCCTCTTATTCAGGGGGAGAAATATAATCAGTCAGGAAAATGTAATGTGACAGTCTCCACAGATACAGGAGCTATGGCTGGCCATATAGAGATGTGTTACCTGTTATCAGACATTGATTGTAGTGGAGAGGGAGGGGGTGGAGGAAAATGAGAAGGGCAGTATGCCACGCTATAGGACACCTGCTTTGTGTAGACTAACAGTACATCATTTCTGGAAAAGACAACATTGGGTGGATTACAGGAATTCTGTCCTATGCAATATATAAACGTAACACTTTACACATGGGTATATAGGCTCTGACTGTGGTCCCCAATAATCATGTGAATGAACATAAATAGATATAGTACTCCTTGATGTAAATGATGACTCTCTAATGATTATTGTTGTTTGGAAAAAGTCTACTCTATATATTACAAGATTATTAACTCTTAGGCCCGTTTCATATCTGTATTCGGTATTCCATTTGGAGAGTCTGCTTGGGAACCCCCCGAATGCAAACCTATATGCATAGAAAAGGGGTAAAACCTGTGGATCCCATAGAATTATAGACTCCTCCTACTAAAGGCAGAGAGCTCCCATACTCCTCCTAGTGGGGGTTGCAGGCAGCTAAAATGTTATGCCTTAAACTGACCATTATCTCTTTGGGTTCATCAACAATCAAGGTCACCTTGAGCATTGTAAAATAAAACTATGCCTTTTACATTGTTGTATCTTTTTATGCAGAATTTAATGGATTTTCTTTCATATGTGGCATTTGCATATGTAATGAATGTAGAATATGAATTCTTCTGTAATTGAGACTAAATTGTAATGCACTGTTCCCCAGGTGTTTCGCCAGAGGCTGTTCTACAGCAGTTCGGAGAGTATTTCTTTGAATTCTGTAAAAGGTCAGGCTATGACCACATGCTGAGGACTCTGGGTGGAAATCTCTATGAGTTTATTGCTAACCTGGACGCCTTACACAGTTATCTATCACTATCTTACCAGGTGAAACATATTTCAATGACATATTTCAATGTGCTTGGCTAACAATCTGCTTACTTACTAGCCATATGTGTTTTAGTCCTAGAATTATGAAAGTAAAACAAGAATAAATGTAAAAGTGCAATGTGAATAGTGTAAACCTTTACTCTAGGAGAATTAGAGCACAATGGGACTCCGTCTTAATGGGGTACTTGTCACCATTCCCACCTGGTACTAGAATAGTCTCTGGATTGTTTATCCTTGTGCAGGTTCACATTGTGCATAGATAACAAGGATTTGGGCTCTTTTCCTTAGTGGGTTCCATAGCACCTGTTATGTGTCTATACAAGGGATGGCGAACCTTTTAGAGACAGAGTGCCCAAACTGCAACCTAAAACCCACTAAATTATCACAAAGTACCAAAATGGGAATTTATCATTAAACTGTGCAGATCCACAATTTCGGACAATTACAGAGCCGCAAAATATAGTCATGTAAATGGGGCTTTACAGAGCTTTCAAACAATTAATGTTCACTATTTACATTGTACAGATCTGTTTTATAGGACCGTGCAATGTTATAACCTGTAATAATATCACATGTCTGCTATAAAACAGAAGCTGTGTAATATAAATAGCAAAGGGCCCCCACACAGTCCAATCTGCTCCACAGTGGCCCTCACACAATCTAATTTGCTTCACAGTGGTCACCACACAGTATAATCTATTCCACAGATGGGTGCCCATAAAGAGGGCTCTGAGTGCCACCTCTGGCACCCGTGCCATAGGGTCGCCATCATGGGTCTATACTGTGTATAAAAAGCTCTTAAAGTGGCAAAATGGTTTACATTTTAGTTGTAGTACAATCTAGTACTATCTGTTTTGCTGGCTTAACCTGGGTACGTGTTCATCATTGTCGCACAATTACAGAAATTGTCATTTTGCCACTAAATTTATGAAAGTATAGATTTTAATGAACTGCCTGCAGCAATGTATGGCTGCCGAATATTACCATGGGGGTTATAGCTCCAAATAAAATCCCATAATAAATAATTCATTGGTGATATAGTGAATGGCAGAACAGCTAGTAGTAACTTACAGAGCTACCATGCTAACTCAGAGGCTGTTATGTGTACAAATATACCTATGTACATACTGGTAGCTATGAAGCTGCCAGTATGACTAAAATATTGGCGTATGTGGCATAACAGCACGAAAAAAAAAACAAACAAAAAAAACAAAAAACTGCTTCACCTAGTAATGTTTATGAAAAGGCTGCACGGATACTAACCCCAGACTGCAATGGAGTCAAAAGTGATACCCAATCGAAAAAAATGTGTCCAGCATGCCAATAGTTAAAATCTAACTTTTACTTCTTATAAAAAATAAAAAGACGATCTTACATTGTTCATCCAGGATACAAGAACATTGACAACAGCTTACGCGTTTCAGGACTCCCTATGCTGTCCCTTACTCTTAGCTACAAGTAAGGGACAGCAGAGGGAGTCCAGAAACGCGTAAGCTGTTGGCAATATTCTTGTATCCTGGATGAACAATGTAAGATCGTCTTTTTATTTTTTTTTATATGAAGTAAAAGTTATATTTTAACTGTTGACATGCAGGACACTTTTTTTTTTTTGATTGGGTATGTAGCATAACCCCATACAAAATCACAGAATAATTAATTCACTGGAGGTATAAGGTAATAGCAACTCACTGAGGTACAATATGATCTCAGAGGATATCATACAAATATAAATATGTCATTCCTGATCTTTACTTTTGGGTCAACATATCCTGAGATGTGTAGAGTAAGATGACCAGCAAACATGATTTTGTAAAAAGATGGCCTATATATATATATATATATATATATATATATATATATATATATATATATATTTATTTATTTATTTAGCAACCCCATGGTTGTGTTGTAGTTACAGCGTGCCAAGGTTTTTTTTTTAACATGTCCAGATATTGATAAGGAGCTTTCAAGTCCAAACTTGAATAAAGCTAAGGGTGATCTGGACCCAACTGTAACATATTCTGTAGACACAGTCCAGAGCTTCAATTACTATCCACACCAGAATGAATGCAGAATGAAGATATGTGAGTGACTTGAAGACGGCATGACTTCAGAAATGATTGATCTGAGATTTTCAGAACAATTTTTACAGTTTACACAACACAACGACGAGCAGAATCGAGATGTTGTACTGGAATAAAATGTCCTTAATGGGATAGGTGTGAGAGGAGTCATTATTAGACGGTATATAGAAAATTTATGAAGAAGTGTTAACTATATTAGCCACAAGACTCTGGAAATACTCCACAGCTCTTTAAATGAAAAATTGCCTTTGCATGATAGCAGAATGTATTGTAGGTCTTCAGAGGTCATGCAAAATTTTCTTCTTATTCTTTGTAAATTTTAAACCGTATTTTTGGTTTACAAGTCCTACAGATGACCCATATACCCTTCTCTGTACAGGCCATGAACGCCCCTTCTTTCAGAGTAGAGATGAATGACGATGGCTCAATGCATCTGCATTATTACTCAGACAGAAGAGGACTGTGTCACATTGTTCCAGGTAACACAACACCATGTCATATTACTTGATAAAAGTAACAAGCAATGGGAGGTTAAATTGAACCTGACAGATAATTTTTCTTTCCCAGGATATAATAGCGGGAAAGAAACTGAATTTTGTGATACATAGATTTTGATGATCTGAAGCAGGATTTCTAAGAAAACACTGAATAAATGATGACAGGACTTCTAGTAGAGACAGTAAAAGTCCTGACTACCCGACTTACAAGCAGTGATTGACAGTCTTCTATTTACGCACAGAGATAGAGAGAGAACTGTCAATCACTGTGTGTGGGTGGAGTAAGCAGGACTCTCAGTGTCTCTTCTAAGAGTCCTGCCATCAGCTCATATGAAACAAAAAAGAGAAGAGAGACACCGAGTGCCAATATGGTGTAGTATGGAATGAGGGATAGTTTGGACCAAAAGATGGCCTCTTACCTTTGGATGTTGTGAGAAGTCACAACAACATAAGCGCATAAAAAACTCTATAGGACCGTGGTGGCAGCAGCTGATCCCCTTGCGTTAATAGGAGCACGCAACCAATAGTAGATACAGAGTCCTTCAAGGTTGAAACCAATCAGGTGGGGAGGAGTGGGATGCAACGCGCACAGACCAACAGTCGCAGTAATAATTTCGGAAATTTTATTGATATACAGGCACAACGCATTTCAGGCAGGAAAGCCCTTCCTCAGGTGCACATACAACTGGTTGACAGCCTACAGGCAGTATTCTGATGTTTGCAAACAAACATGTTTGGTCTGTGCGCGTTGCATCCCACTCCTCCTCACCTGATTGGTTTCAACCTTGAAGGACTCTGTTTCTACTATGAGCTCATATGAGCCTCAGTTCTTTTCCTCCATCATATCCTGCTCTTAGATTGGTTGGTTGACTCTGATGGGTCATGACATGAATTAAACTACATTGTAATCCACTTCCACCACGTGATATCAATTACAATCCAGAGGTTGTTGAGCTGGTCTGTTGGTGTTACTGATGGCAAAGAACATAGACCCTCTGGGACCCCTAAGATTGTAGTCCTGGTGACTAATATTATATAACAGTATATAATATAATAATAAGCCTTCACATTAATATAGCTATTTTTCTATTGATTATAGGTATTATGGGAGCTGTAGCTTTGGACTTTTTTAAAACTGAAATCTCTATGGAGATAATAAGTCAATCGGATGAGGAAGAGAGAACAGGGAAAAAGGAACACATTGTTTTTCTAGTCACTCAGCGACCAATAGTTCCACCTAAATCCTCCAATAGACAGACATCACAGCAAAATAACAAACAGGTTGGTCAGAATTTTCTACTATTCATTGCCAGTGTTGTTTACTTAGCAGTGGGGTTGAAGGATTTATGTCCTCCAACAAAATGTTCTGCCTTGAGAGGAAAAACAATAATCCCTATTTTTTTCCTATTATATGCAGTTAGGTATTGGCTGTAGACTACGCCAGCAGCGTCTATCATATTTCCATCATTGCTATAATTGTGAGTTTTCCAATAGCAGAAGATCTGGAGATAGCAGATGTATTGAGCAGTTGTGCTGTGAACATTATGTATTGGATCACAACAAATTCTATGAGAATCATAATGAAGATAACTGCACCTGGGTCCTCTGCTATGCTGCCTGCATTTCTGGCCCATACTACACCAGCATCATCCAAACCCATTTTCATTCTGTAATGGAACAACTTACATACATTAAAGTAGGTAACAATATACTAAATATTAGAGATGAGCGAGTAGTATTCGAGTAGGTATTTGATCGAATACTATGGTATTCGAAATACTTGTACTCAGTCAAATGCCACGCGGTAAACGCAGTAAAAATTTGATTCCCCTTCCACCTTCCCTGGGTTTTTTTTTTACACCAATAACTATGCAGGGGAGGTGGGACAGGAGCTAGGACAACGTAGGCATTAAAAAAAACCCCCAAAAAACGTATACAGTAAAGATGAGCGAGTAGTGAAATATTTGAAAATTCGATTCGAGTAGACCTCAATATTCGACTCGATCAAATACTACTCGCTCATCTCTACTAAATATGACAAAAACTGATATTTCTTAAACACTTTTTTGGTCCTCCTCCCACTGCTGCATAGACTGTTTAGTGGGTGCTGTGAGAGGAAAACATTTGGCAGGTATCAGTCCAGCACTGCCCCTTGTGATGTTCCAGACACCCCGACTGTTCACAACATGTCTGTGCACAGAGACTTCCCATCCACACAATAATCGTGCTCCTTTATGCTCTGCTCTCATCCGCTCCTCACACAACCGTCTCCAAGATTTCTCCGTGCATCCCCCATACTCTGGAACTCCTTACCAAGACACATAAGACTGACCCCCACAATCACAGGATTCAAGAAGGCCCTGAAGACTCACCTATTCAGGAAGGCCTACAACCTCCAATAACACTATCACCACACCACCATCTGTACAGTCTCCCCCTCTCCTTCTGTCTCTACCCCCTTCCCTCATAGATTGTAAGCCCTCGCGGGCAGGGCCCTCTACCCCACTGTGCCAGTAGGTCATTGTTAGTATCATATCTACCTGTATATTCTGTGTATTGTATGTAACCCCCAAATGTAAAGCACCATGGAATTAATGGTGCTATATAAATAACAATAATAATAATAATAATAATAATAATATGTGCCCTCAGTGCACCCACTACCTCATTTACATAAGACTACAACATTGCTTTACTCCAAATCTACTGAAGTGAAAATCATAACAAAAGTATGCTGCGTATCACTGCAATGTGCTCTGTAATACAGTGGAGGCAGTTGAGTATGTTTTGGGGAGGTGGTAGACACTCTTAAAAGGGCTCTATCAGCAAAATTTTGCTATATGAGTGCCACATATGCGTGAATAGCCTTTAAAAAGGCTATACAGGCACCGCTAATCTTATTTTAAATCTCTCCTCCATTTTAAAATAAAACTATAAAAACATATATGTAAATCATACCTATCATGCACAGTGAGCAGTCGTGCACAATCCGACATCATCTTCTTGGCACACCTACCTCCTCTTTCTTCTTCTTTCGGCGACACCCTCCGGTCCTGGCTCTTCCTCAGCATGATCGTTGTTTTCTTCCGGCGGTTCAAATCCGATTGGATCAAATCTGGCCGGATATGAACCACCGGAAGAAGGCAACGATGAAGCCAGGGAAGAGCCAGGACTGGAGGGCATTGCTGAAAGAAGAAGAAAGAAGAGGTAGGCGTGCCAGAAGATGACGTCAGACCGTGGATCACCGTCCAGTGTGCAAGCTAAGGTATGATTTACATATATGTTTTTAAAACGGGGGGACTGGTTAAAATAACATTAGCGGTGCCTGAATAGCCTTTTTAAAGGCTATTCACGCATATGTGGGGCTCATACAGGAAAATTTTGCTGATAGTACCCCTTTAAAAATGGTAATTTTCCTTTTTGGCTACATTCACAAGGAGTTGTTTGGCTCAGGAATTTGGTCAAGAAACTGACTCAAATTCCTCCTCCAAAAAACGCCTCACCATACAGTCCTATGGTGAGATGTTTTTACGAGGAGGGATTTGAGTGCACAGACTGCCAGTCATAAAAGGAAATCAGAAAGGAGGTCAAAAAGTTAAATCAGGCCTAGACTCCATTAAGATAATATTTTTTACATCTGTTTAGCAGATCCATTTAATGAGAAGCAAACACAGGTGCAAACGCATAGTCATCGATTACATAGAGGTCATGTCTGTTTTTTTGTTTTTTTGATGATTTGTTTTTTAATATTGATCTCTATGTAAGGCTAGATTTACATCACAGTCTCAGTTCGGAGACTTTATGGCTGTGTCTTCTGAAGAAATCGGGAAGAAACTGGAGTACCCAGAGGAAACACAAACTTCTTGCAGATGTCCTTGGACACCAGTACTAACCACTGAGCCACCAGGCTACCTGAACCTTTAAATGGACCTCCTAAAACTATGTAAAAAAAAATGATCTTAATGGAGCCTGTGTGTTGAGGGCCCCCCTAGCTAATGGGCCCAATTGTAGCTGCAGCCACTATGACCCTGTAATTATGCCAGAGACCATGTGTTTACAGACACTTCTGACCTCTATTTTGACCCTAGATTTTAGGTTAGTGGGGTTACTGTATTCAGTCCATATCACTGAGCACTGTTGGCATTGTATTGTGGACTATATAAACACTTCTAGTTATATGTTGGTAATTCACTTTCTTTAGAATTTCACTTAGTAATTCACTTTCTTTAGATTACTTCACAGTCTATTGAAAATGCTGTTAATAAACTGCGAGACAGAGCAAACCAAGTATCTGTCTGCCCTGTAAAGAAGAAGAATCACTGGGGGACCATACGAGGCATTGTTCAGTTTGGAAGAGGTATTTATACTTCAGTCTTATTGTCTCCTTGTCAAAAAGGATGGATAAGATATTATAAAGCTTGGCGTAATTTGTCTTATGGAAATATATAAAGTGTGCACAGAGCTTTATTTTCTGTATTCTGGGTACAAATTTGGATATTCAGCATTACATTGTAACTACTGGGCATCTCTTTTATTAGTCTGCGTTATGTTATAGTGAATGGAGTTGTATGTTAAGATATTGACAGCTAATGGAGCCATGTTTTCTAAGAGGCGAGGAACAGTTTGTGATAACTGTGGATAATAGAAGGTTAGAATTAAAGAGGTAATGGCAAATGTAATGCAGAATTCTAGGAATTCAGAATGAGATTTAAAAGTCATAAAGAACAAACTGGAGACCAAAGTAATCTTAGGCTAGACATACGCATCAGTCGTCAGCTTTCCCTTGTGATCCCACAGACACATGCACACGCAGCTTAGCCAAGTATGCTTTGGTTTTAAATGGGGAGAGGGGGATAAACCACTGCCAGATACTCTTGGGGTTGGCCTATCCCTCCGGAGTACAAGTAATGGGTATTGTATTATCTAGCTACCCATTCCTTATCTCCCCAGACATCAGCTATCACAGAAGAATCCAGAGGCCTCCATGTATATTTGTGGGTTTGGCCAATACATACCTATTATATATGGCCAGCTATAAAGTTTTCTTTTTTTGAAACTATTTGCTGCTTTAACCACTTCAGGCCTGGACCATTTTCCCTGATTCGGAAGGGGTTGGCATACATGATTATTCACCTTTGTATTGCGTGCTTTGTTTAGCACATATGTGGGTAGAAGTTACAGGCTGACTGCTGGTTTGATTACAAGCTAACATATTTAATTACAGCATTGTTGCCTGTTTTATTACTGCGATATAGTGTGTGTATGTGTGTGTGTGTATATATGTATATATATATATATATATATATATATATATATATATATATATATAAAACCACACAACGACGGATCCTATGCACTTTTTAGTGGTGGTTTTATTTTCTGTTGACCGCTGTGTCTCAAGTCGTTTGGATCAATGGATTTATTTGTTTACCTGTTGAAGCCATTCTAATTATTTATTATATTTATTAGTTCATTTGTTTTTATTGGCATGCATTAAAAGTTATGTTTTAATGATTATTCTTATTTGGATTTGTAAATTAATGGTGAATAATTTAAAATTCAACTTCTTATTCTTGGAATACTGATTCAGAACGGGACAAATGTTAGGGATTTTTTTTTGTACATGTGGGTTTATATTGGGCTATACCAATTGTTTTTCCTTTGTGTTATCGAAATAATTTTTGCAGCTTTTTTCCGTTATTTTATTTGTATTTGTTATTTCTTTAGTTTACTATCAGAGAAAATGTAAGCAAACGTGTTTGTTTTCCTCATTTTTTGTGTTTTCCTTTTATAGGAAAGTGCTACAATTTTTTTTTTTTTTCATAGTTTTTCCTCTTGGGGTAATTACATAGGAGACACATATTGTTTACAATTGCAGAATGAATGTTGCCTACTTGGCTATAATGGAGAGCTTACGTTAATCCTCTAGTTTATTCAATTCCCGGCCCCAAGGCGATCACATGATTGTATCATGGTAGCTTCTAGAGATGAGCGAATCAAAGCTGGCGAAGTGGGATTCACTCCGAATTTCAGGAAATATTTGATTCACATTGAATCCGTATTTCCTCATGCTTTGTGATAACGAATTGCATTTTTTCCAAAAATAGCTGCTGCACGTTAGGACATCCAGGATCACCCACAATGCCATGCGTGCAGGCAATCAGCAGTCAGTCCTGTGATGTCACAGCCCTTTAACCCCTTTGCAACTGCCCATGGCATCGGGAGTGGGCATTAGTTGTAACTAACAGCTAACACCCTGCTTCATATCCTCTGGTCGGAGCGCAGCTCTGATTGTGGGTTTCAACCCCTTGGATTCCGTGGTCAGATCAGGGGATACCGATATGCATCTGCAGCCCGGGGTCTGGCTAGTGACATCGGGCTGTTAGTAGCCCCCCGTACATGGTTGATCCTGCCCAGAAGTGAGGAAGTCAGCCTATGCATCTGCAGTCTATAGTACTGAAGCAGTGATCAATGCATTGCTGGTTCAAGTACCCTAGTGGGATATCACTAAAAACCATTGCAAGGCACATTGATCTACACCCAGTGGCGTAACTAGGAATGTCGGGGCCCCGTGGCGAACTTTTGACATGGCCCTCCCCCCCGACCGACACCGACGACCTCGACCGACCCCCCCCTTCTACGCATTCCTGCGTGCTCTGTTATGCCCCATAGTGGCCCCTGTACACAGTATTTTCCCCCATAGTGGCCCCTGCACACAGTATTATGTCCCTTAGTGGCCCCTACACACAGTATTATGCCCCATAGTGGCCCCTGTACACAGTATTATCCCCCATAGTGGCCCCTGCACACAGTATTGTACCCCATAGTGTCCCACTGTGGACAGCCATAAACAATTATTATAATCTGGGGTCTTTTCAGACCCCAGAGTTTAATAATCAGAGACCCAGGGGGGAGAAAAACATAAAAAAAAACTGTGTTGCTCACCTATCTCCCGGCTCCTACACTGTCGGCCTCCGAAGTAGTCCATCTTCAATTACGTCAGACGTCACATGACTCAGGACGCCGGCCAGGGTCATGAGACGTCAGACGACTAGGCCGAAGCCTGCCCGGTTCATGGAGAGGTAAGTAACAGTGTGTAGGGGGGGGGGGCTTCCGAATAGACCCCCGAGTATAATGATGGCAGCGGTAGCGGCTATCGCCGGGCCCCTAATGTCCCGGGCCCTGTGGCAGCTGCCTCTGCTGCTACGGCGGTAGTTACGCCACTGTCTACACCACTATTCAGGCTCCCTGCAGCCAGGGAATAGCTGTTTTGTATAGTCGATGGGCTGTCTGGAAGAAACTAAAGGGGTTTTCTCACTAATGACACTTTTCTCAAGCTAGACTATCCTTGCTCAGCAACTACCCTATTCACTTCTATGGGATTTGTCAAGGTTGCTGGTGTTGAATGTCCCACAGAAGTGAGTGGCTGAGCATAAGTACAAGTGCTTTCTTTACACAGGGCATTTAGGGAACCCCATCTCAGGATTGCAGGGCTATGTGGAAATTCAATGCAAAGTTAGCTATAGTAAAAGTACAGACTTTGCCTGGGGCCCCATGGCTGCTTTATACTCCACTGGTTAGTAAGGATTAACAGGTAAAATTGTAAGGTATCAAATATGTGTAGTAAGCAACCTAACTAATATTAGAAATGTATGTATGTATGTATGTATGTATGTATGTATGATAGATAGATAGATAGATAGATAGATAGATAGATAGATAGATACTTGAAAATGCAAAGGAAAGGTATTTTCCGTTTAAAATTCTAGGCCAATCTAAGATACCCGCCAGCTTTGTGCTCAGAATTACTGATGTTTTTTAGGAAATAAAGCAGATCCATGCTCCTCCGTGTAATGAAGATGTCTCCTACAAATGTAATGTCTTCACCTTTTCAGCTAATTTAAATAGTTTCGCTCCATAAACTTACATATCATTTTATCTCTGATCTACTAAATTAGTTTCATTACGACATCAGACCCATCAGTAGAAAGGCTCAGCGGCTGCCGATCAATTTACTATTGACCCTGATCTCAGCTGATGTTACTGAACCAATATTAGCACTTATGAACCTAATAGAATTAACACATTTTTGTTGCAGGTAAAATGTTGAGAGGATTTCTGCCTGTATATCCAAAGACTCTCTGGGTTGATGTTAAAACATTTTGTAATGGGCTTCCATTTCATATAGTGTTTGATGAAGAGGTAAGAGACTATATCCTCCTCCATAATACTGAAGTGATTTCACACTGTTCACTATTACTACAATTGTGTTGTAATGAAATAGAGAATGACTAAAGCTACAAACAGGAAGGTGCTGGGAGCTATTGGCTAAGGGTATTGTATAGTCCTGGTAATACTGTGATTGCTGCTGTAATTCAGGCCCAATAATTGGTGCAGGACAAGGTCTAAATATATTCTTGATATTACACAACAATGTGAGTTGCTATCCTGATAAGTTGAGTTGGCCAAAGCTATCCATGAAGAAGGCTCACTAGCAGGCTGCTTCCATTGTCAATTAGATTTATTTTAGTACTGGTCTGTGTAGGAGGAAACCAGTGTATCTGATGACTGAGAGCGTTTTGGGATGCTGCACCTTTGGTGTAGAAACAACCCCTGACAGCTGTTTGTTTAGTCAATTCTGGGTGTTAAAATCAGATATCCAAAGAGTTCAAGAGCCATAAAAAACAAGCTTTAATGCTCATCAATATAATGCTCATGTAATAAGTGCCTACCTACTTATCAGCCATAGTGCCCATAATATTAGCAGCAGTGTTTCCATCATAATATAAAGTCCTGCAAAAAATGTGGTTGTCTGCTTGTTCTTGATCTGATACTCATAGGAATTAGTGCAATCTGTTCACACGGTATGGTACTGTGTGGTGTTGGTTATTCCTGGGGGGCTTTGGTTGTAGGGTGATGGAACCTTGAGCCATGGGAGCTGCTCTTGGTAGAGAGGGCGCTGTCAGGCCCCTGTGGTTAAAGCACTGGGGTGGTGGTGGTAGTGCCTGTCAGTGCTACACCCATTAATGGAGGGACTCACTAGTATGAGGTTAAAGCAATGGGATGGTGGTGGTAGTGCCTGTCAGTGCTGCACCCATTAACGGAGGGACTCAGTAGTATGAGGTCACCATGAAATGGTGAGTGGGCTTGTGTAATCTGATGAAAATGTAGACCAATAACCTCATGTTCAGTGTCATTCATTTAGCCTAGCGGCAATAGATGAAAGCATAATATGCGTGTGCTCTGGATTCTTGTCTTCTTAATATTGGTACATGTAATATCAACAAAGCACCAGCCTAGGTGGCCACATCCATAAAGATTACACCCAGATTCTCCATAATGCCCGCCATAGTGCCGAAGCCACTGAGTTTCATCGTATCAGCCATGGTGCCCTTGATCATAGTACAGTACGATACTTTCTATATCATTGTAAACCATTTGAAGTATTGGTAGCCATTTACTTTCCTCTTCTGGCAGTATTGTCATGCAGACTAGCCAGCATTGGGTATTACCGCAGCTGCAGTCTACTGATTTTACCGAAAGTATCTAGGGGTATGATGTCTGCGCTGACCGGCTTTTGCTAGATACTTCTGTATGCTGAATATGATAATGTCAGGCCTATTGAGTTGATATTTCCTTGACCAGGACAATGAGCTGCTCTACTATTAGCCCAAATGGAAGAAAACTATTCTGCTGTTTTGCTAATAGCAGCTATTAAAGAATAGAGCGGAGTCAGAGTAATACCAGTCTACATGCTGATAGACTACAAGTCATCAATCACTGCCAAGAAGCGATAGGGGATCACTTACTTCATGAATATAGAGGACTTATACCTACGAGTCCTTCTCTGATCGCTCCTAGAGGCCATATACCTCAATATTCTTGTACTACTTGGTCTAATAGTATATTGGACCTGTATTAATACTACGCTGCTCTAGACACTTTCCAATACCATTATAGCCCCTACAGAATAACCACAAGCTCTTGGTCTACACAGATATGTAACAGTAACATTATTACACATATAATAATCTAATTTAGGGACCAGAAGAGACCAAAAGATATTAATAGGTGCTCATAATAAACTGGCCACCAAGTGTATAATATGACTAGGGCAGCATTTTGTGTTGAAAGGAGAATATACTGGAGAAATATGATGATATTTGGTTGTTCTATGCTATTTCATGACTATTTATTCACATTTTCAGCTGAGGGTGAAGCAGGCGGGTGTGAGCATACAAAGGATTGTTCCTGGTCTGCAGACTATGGGGATTCGCCTAGATCAGTATTTCAGCACAGTGCACCCTGAAGTTACGCTGACTATTTCTAATGTCAGAAAGTTCATTAATAGTCAGTTTGTATTTAGGACAAAGAGAGAGATGATGCCTGAATCATGGAGGGAGCGTCCAATGCTGGAATTAAGAGGTATGTTTTCTTTAAATGGTTACTTCCCAAACATTAAAACCCTATGCAAGAGGAAATACATGTAATATATGTGACTTAAATTCAACAAAATACTTTCTTAGCTGTTTTTTTTCCGATTGTAAACCAAATTCGTTAAATAATGGTGACACATTAAATACACTGTGGTACAGAACTGTAATGCGTTCAGTGGCTGTTGCTTTAGCTATGTTATGTGATAAAGTGTGAGATTGCAACAAGTTATCATTGTCAGGTTAAACTTTGCAAACATCTGTATATGATGATCAATATTTAGTTAAAATAATAGTTATCCATACATGATACAGCCTTAAAACAGATGGGCTTTGAAAGGGTTTTCCCAGAAAAGACATTTATCACCTATCCACAGTGCTGTACTCGGCTGTCTCGGTCAGTCCTATAGACTTAGAGCATTCATGCACATGTTCGATCACCATTCTATTCAAACACAATGGTCTAGTGCCACGGAGGAACGGAGAACTCAGGGACACCACTATAGTGTTCAGCAGGTCTCTACATGACGGGTGGGCTCCTCATCAAGTAAACCTTTCTCACCTATCCTGTGTTATCCTATGGCTAGCAAATATAGCTAAATATATTATATAAAACCAGTAAAAGTTTTGATTAACTTACATGCTAATAAATTTGGTCAAAGGATAAGTGTTCATGGGTTTGTACTAGACATGTGATAAGGGAATTGGATATTTATTTATGTGACCTATGGGCAGGCTAAAATAGATTTTCTTCAGCAGAAAATTTGATAAATAAGATGTTTTTGTGGTTTACTATACCAGTAAAGTACAAATAATAACAATTTTATGCAGTCTATGGTGGGATATGTGTTATAGGGGCTGCCCCTCTGATTTCAGCACAGTTGGAATTTTTTCTGTAGCCCTCACCAGAGCTGTTAGGCTCTGTACTGTCAGGTGGGCAGTGTCAGGCAGGAGCAGGCAAGGGGGGGCATTGTTGAGATGTGAATTAATAATTAATATATGAGTCACAAAAAACTAACTTCACTTATTGCTTGGAAACAGTGAGGTCTAGAGAGAAAATTCCAACTGTGCCAGAAACAGTAGTAAAAGTTTTAACTCTTAAAGGGGTATTCCCAACTCGCTTGTTCACCAACCTGCATGCTGTGTGCTCTGTTCACTTCCTGGTTTTCTCGGTGAATTGGTGGGTGGGGTTTCACTTGTCTCCCAGACAAATCCAGCTCTGCTATCTCTCTTCATAGCAGTGCATGTTTGCAGTCAGTAATGAGGGATGGTTGTAAATAAATTAGCACAGTATCACTAGAAGATGCACAATATGAAGCAGAGCTGGATTTGATAGGTGATGAGAATCCCAAATTTACATGCTACAGGAACAAGAGTCAGCTTGCAATAAACTCCATTTTAGGTCTGTGTCACATACAGAGGTAATGGACTCCCTGTCTCAGCCAGTATCAGCAAAATTCAATTAGCTGACCTGATAACTGGGAGATAAACGGCTCTGAAATACAAGCTGTTCCGAGCATTCAGCTCCTCCTCCCTCCTGAGAGCAGGGAACTATGTTACTTGTCCTGGGTGGAGAGATAAGATCACCCCCAGGTCCGTGGTTATGGAAACACAGTGTAAACAATGAAGTGAATAATCTCAGATAATAGCCAAACAAAGCAATTTTGCTGAAGCAATGTATTTAGGAAAAGTCTTAAATCCAGATAAGCTAGCAGTATAGATAGGATCCTTGAGATGGGACAACCCCTTTAAGGCTTCAGCACTGTCCTTGCAGCCTTTGACATGAGGATAATTATTATAAGTCTCTCTCATAGTGACCAGCAGCCATGTTTTTGTCTTTAGGTCAGATGATATGGATGGAATCTCTGGAATGCATGTTATATTTGTGCTCTCCTCTGCTGCGCAACTTGAATGAGTTAGAGGAGAGACAGATGCACATCTCTGACATAGCACCTCATGATGTCACTCGGGACCTTATTCTACTAAACCAGCAAAGATTAGCAGAGATGGAGCTATCTAACCAGCTCGAGAGGAAAAAAGAAGAACTGAGAATACTATCAAAACATTTAGAAGAAGAGAAAAAGAAGACAGAGGCTTTACTATATGCCATGCTTCCCAAACATGTGGCCAACCAACTGAAAGAAGGCAAGAGAGTAGAAGCAGGTGAGTTTCTCTATAATAGTCTACACTTTAATATCTATATTTTATCAAGGTCTGGATATCTAACATATCTATCAATCTAAACATGATAAAAAATTAAATTATATACAAATAAAGAAAACCAGATAAGTGACTGCTTAGATAAAGAATTAGGAAAGGCATATCTTTACAGAACATAGAAATCATAACTTATTAAATGGTGCATTAGGAAGTCCAAAGGTAGACAGTAGAGATGGGAGAACCTCTGCATATTCATCTTGTTTCCGGTTTGAATAGTTCAGTCCAAAGATTTATTTCAGGTTGAATAAGTTTGGTACAAATCAAAGCTTAAATTGGCTTAAAACATAGAGTATAACACTATATACAGCGGCATGCAAAAGTTTGGACACCCATGGTCAAAATGACTGTTATTGTGAAGAGTTAAGCAAGTTGAAGATAAAATGATCTTCAGAAGGCATAACATTACAGATGACACATCCTCAATGTATATTTTGGGGAAAAAAAATATATTATCATCTATAAACTCAAGATTGGCTCTTAAAAATTTTGGATTAGTAAATAAACACTTGGTATACATTTTGATTGGACGGGGCCAAAAGCCTGGAGCCAATCTTGAATTTAATGATGTTTTCAAAAGCAAATCTGTACCTGATGCAGATTTGTCTTGGTCTTGCAGACCTTATCTTGACCTCCACTGTTCCCGTAACTGCCATTTCTTAATTACATTTAGAATTGAGGAAAGGGCAATTTAAAACCCTTTTCTATCTTCTTACAGCCTTCTCCTGCTTTGTGGCCTTCACCATTTTCAGAGTGCTAGGCAGCTGCTTAGAAGAACTCATGGCTGCTGTTTTTTGGCACAAGATTAGAGGAGGCTGAGTATTTATAAAGCTGTAACAGTTGTATCACTTGGCCTTTCCTAACAATGATAGTGAACAAGCTATATCCCTAAGGAAGGTCTGAGACCTCGGTCAAAGTTATCTGAGCACACAAATCTACAAGGGTTCCCAAACTTTTGCATGGTCCTCCTTTCCCTTGTCACTCAAACATTGTATTCAAATAGAGATGAGCGAACAGTGTTCTATCGAACTCATGTTCGATCGGATATTAGGCTGTTCGGCATGTTCGAATCGAATCGAACACCGCGTGGTAAAGTGCGCCATTACTCGATTCCCCTCCCACCTTCCCTGGCGCCTTTTTTGCTCCAATAACAGCGCTGGGTAGGTGGGACAGGAACTACGACACCGGTGACGTTGAAAAAAGTAGGCAAAACCCATTGGCTGCCGAAAACATGTGACCTCTAATTTAAAAGAACAGCGACGCCCAGCTTCGCGTCATTCTGAGCTTGCAATTCACCGAGGACGGAGGTTTCCGTCCAGCTAGCTAGGGCTTAGATTCTGGGTAGGCAGGGACAGGCTAGGATAGGAAGGAGAAGACAACCAACAGCTCTTGTAAGAGCTAAATTCCAGGGAGAAGCTTGTCAGTGTAACGTGGCACTGACGGGCTCAATCGCCGCAACCCAGCTTTCCCAGGATCCTGAATGGAATACACTGTCAGTGTATTCCCGTATACCCGATATATACCCCGATACCCGTTCCAACGGTGTGCCCCCCCACCTTCACCCCAGAAATACCCTGCAAGTCCCCTAGCAATAGAATTGGGGCTATATACACCCACAATTTTTACTACTGGTATACAGTGCCATTGTCTGACTGGGAATTCAAAGAATATATTGGGAATACAAATACCCTCATTTCTTGCTACTGCCATATAGTGCCAGTTTCTGACTGGTAATTCAAAGAATATATTGGGGTTACGTGCACCCACAATTTTTACTACTGGTATACAGTGCCATTGTCTGACTGGGAATTCAAAGAATATATTGGGAATACAAATACCCTCATTTCTTGCTACTGCCATATAGTGCCAGTGTCTGACTGGGAATTCAAAGAATATATTGGGGTTACGTGCACCCACAATTTTTACTACTGGTATACAGTGCCATTGTCTGACTGGGAATTCAAAGAGTATATTGGGAATACAAATACCCTCATTTCTTGCTACTGCCATATAGTGCCAGTTTCTGACTGGGAATTCAAAGAATATATTGGGGTTACGTGCACCCACAATTTTTACTACTGGTATACAGTGCCATTGTCTGACTGGGAATTCAAAGAGTATATTGGGAATACAAATACCCTCATTTCTTGCTACTGCCATATAGTGCCAGTTTCTGACTGGGAATTCAAAGAATATATTGGGGTTACGTGCACCCACAATTTTTACTACTGGTATACAGTGCCATTGTCTGACTGGGAATTCAAAGAATATATTGGGGTTATAAATACCCTCATTTCTTGCTACTGCCATATAGTGCCAGTTTCTGACTGGGAATTCAAAGAATATATTGGGGTTACGTGCACCCACAATTTTTACTACTGGTATACAGTGCCATTGTCTGACTGGGAATTCAAAGAATATATTGGGGTTATAAATACCCTCATTTCTTGCTACTGCCATATAGTGCCAGTTTCTGACTGGTAATTCAAAGAATATATTGGGGTTACGTGCACCCACAATTTTTACTACTGGTATACAGTGCCATTGTCTGACTGGGAATTCAAAGAGTATATTGGGAATACAAATACCCTCATTTCTTGCTACTGCCATATAGTGCCAGTGTCTGACTGGGAATTCAAAGAATATATTGGGGTTACGTGCACCCACAATTTTTACTACTGGTATACAGTGCCATTGTCTGACTGGGAATTCAAAGAGTATATTGGGAATACAAATACCCTCATTTCTTGCTACTGCCATATAGTGCCAGTTTCTGACTGGGAATTCAAAGAATATATTGGGGTTACGTGCACCCACAATTTTTACTACTGGTATACAGTGCCATTGTCTGACTGGGAATTCAAAGAATATATTGGGGTTATAAATACCCTCATTTCTTGCTACTGCCATATAGTGCCAGTTTCTGACTGGGAATTCAAAGAATATATTGGGGTTACGTGCACCCACAATTTTTACTACTGGTATACAGTGCCATTGTCTGACTGGGAATTCAAAGAATATATTGGGGTTATAAATACCCTCATTTCTTGCTACTGCCATATAGTGCCAGTTTCTGACTGGTAATTCAAAGAATATATTGGGGTTACGTGCACCCACAATTTTTACTACTGGTATACAGTGCCATTGTCTGACTGGGAATTCAAAGAGTATATTGGGAATACAAATACCCTCATTTCTTGCTACTGCCATATAGTGCCAGTGTCTGACTGGGAATTCAAAGAATATATTGGGGTTACGTGCACCCACAATTTTTACTACTGGTATACAGTGCCATTGTCTGACTGGGAATTCAAAGAGTATATTGGGAATACAAATACCCTCATTTCTTGCTACTGCCATATAGTGCCAGTTTCTGACTGGGAATTCAAAGAATATATTGGGGTTACGTGCACCCACAATTTTTACTACTGGTATACAGTGCCATTGTCTGACTGGGAATTCAAAGAATATATTGGGGTTATAAATACCCTCATTTCTTGCTACTGCCATATAGTGCCAGTTTCTGACTGGGAATTCAAAGAATATATTGGGGTTACGTGCACCCACAATTTTTACTACTGGTATACAGTGCCATTGTCTGACTGGGAATTCAAAGAATATATTGGGGTTATAAATACCCTCATTTCTTGCTACTGCCATATAGTGCCAGTTTCTGACTGGTAATTCAAAGAATATATTGGGGTTACGTGCACCCACAATTTTTACTACTGGTATACAGTGCCATTGTCTGACTGGGAATTCAAAGAGTATATTGGGAATACAAATACCCTCATTTCTTGCTACTGCCATATAGTGCCAGTGTCTGACTGGGAATTCAAAGAATATATTGGGGTTACGTGCACCCACAATTTTTACTACTGGTATACAGTGCCATTGTCTGACTGGGAATTCAAAGAGTATATTGGGAATACAAATACCCTCATTTCTTGCTACTGCCATATAGTGCCAGTTTCTGACTGGGAATTCAAAGAATATATTGGGGTTACGTGCACCCACAATTTTTACTACTGGTATACAGTGCCATTGTCTGACTGGGAATTCAAAGAATATATTGGGGTTATAAATACCATCATTTCTTGCTACTGCCATATAGTGCCAGTTTCTGACTGGGAATTCAAAGAATATATTGGGGTTACGTGCACCCACAATTTTTACTACTGGTATACAGTGCCATTGTCTGACTGGGAATTCAAAGAATATATTGGGGTTATAAATACCCTCATTTCTTGCTACTGCCATATAGTGCCAGTTTCTGACTGGTAATTCAAAGAATATATTGGGGTTACGTGCACCCACAATTTTTACTACTGGTATACAGTGCCATTGTCTGACTGGGAATTCAAAGAGTATATTGGGAATACAAATACCCTCATTTCTTGCTACTGCCATATAGTGCCAGTGTCTGACTGGGAATTCAAAGAATATATTGGGGTTACGTGCACCCACAATTTTTACTACTGGTATACAGTGCCATTGTCTGACTGGGAATTCAAAGAGTATATTGGGAATACAAATACCCTCATTTCTTGCTACTGCCATATAGTGCCAGTGTCTGACTGGGAATTCAAAGAATATATTGGGGTTACGTGCACCCACAATTTTTACTACTGGTATACAGTGCCATTGTCTGACTGGGAATTCAAAGAGTATATTGGGAATACAAATACCCTCATTTCTTGCTACTGCCATATAGTGCCAGTTTCTGACTGGGAATTCAAAGAATATATTGGGGTTACGTGCACCCACAATTTTTACTACTGGTATACAGTGCCATTGTCTGACTGGGAATTCAAAGAGTATATTGGGAATACAAATACCCTCATTTCTTGCTACTGCCATATAGTGCCAGTGTCTGACTGGGAATTCAAAGAATATATTGGGGTTACGTGCACCCACAATTTTTACTACTGGTATACAGTGCCAATTTCTAACTAGGAATTCAAAATGCGCAAGGCTCCCGGAAAGGGACGTGGACGAGGCCGTGGGCGAGGTCGGGGGAATGGTTCTGGGGAGCAAGGTAGCAGTGAAGCCACAGGGCGTCCCGTGCCTACTCCTGTGGGGCAGCAAGCATTGCGCCACTCCACAGTGCCAGGGTTGCTTGCCACATTAACTAAACTGCAGGGTACAAACCTTAGTAGGCCCGAGAACCAGGAACAGGTCTTGCAATGGCTGTCAGAGAACGCTTACAGCACATTGTCCAGCAGCCAGTCAGACTCTGCCTCCTCTCCTCCTATTACCCAACAGTCTTGTCTTCCTTCCTCCCAAAATTCCGAAGCTTTACAGAACAATAACCCAAACTGTCCCTGCTCCCCAGAGCTGTTCTCCGCTCCTTTCATTGTCCCTCAACCTGCCTCTCCACGTCACGATTCCACGAACCTAACAGAGGAGCATCTGTATCCAGATGCTCAAACACTAGAGTCTCCTCCATCTCCGTTCGATTTGGTGGTGGATGACCAGCAACCCACCCTCATCGACGATGATGTGACGCAGTTGCCGTCAGGGCATCCAGTTGACCGGCGCATTGTGCGGGAGGAGGAGATGAGACAGGAGTTGGAAGAGGAAGTGGTGGATGATGAGGACACTGACCCGACCTGGACAGGGGGGATGTCAAGCGGGGAAAGTAGTGTGGATGTTGAGGCAGGTGCAGCACCAAAAAGGGTAGCTAGAGGCAGAGGCAGAGGTCAGCAGCTTAGGCGAAGCCAGGCCACACCCGGAATCTCCCAAGATGTTCCAGTTCGTACCCAGCCCCGAAAAACTCCCACCTCGAGGGCACGTTTCTCGAAGGTGTGGAGTTTTTTCAAGGAATGCGCCGAGGACAGATATAGTGTTGTCTGCACAATTTGCCTCTCGAAATTGATTAGGGGCTCTGAGAAGAGCAACCTGTCCACCACTTCAATGCGCCGTCATTTGGAATCCAAGCACTGGAATCAGTGGCAGGCAGCAACGGCAGGACAAAGGCCGACTGCCGTTCACGCCACTGCCACTGCCTCTGCCTCTGCCTCTGCCACTGCCACTGCTGACTGTGCTGGCGATGCACTCCAGAGGACGAGCCAGGACACCACTTCATCTGCCTCCGCCACTTTGTTGACTTCTACCTCATCCTCCCCTGGTCCTGTCTTATCTCCTTCTCCTGCACCATCAAAGGCACCATCAGGCGTTTCTTTACAACAACCCACCATCTCTCAGACATTGGAGCGGCGGCAGAAATACACTGCTAACCACCCACACGCGCAAGCCTTGAACGCCAACATCGCTAAACTGCTGGCCCAGGAGATGTTGGCGTTCCGGCTTGTTGAAACTCCCGCCTTCCTGGACCTGATGGCAACTGCGGCACCTCGCTATGCCGTCCCTAGCCGTCACTACTTCTCCCGGTGTGCCGTCCCCGCCTTGCACCAGCACGTGTCACTCAACATCAGGCGGGCCCTTAGTTCCGCGCTTTGCACAAAGGTCCACTTGACCACCGACGCGTGGACAAGTGCATGCGGACAGGGACGCTACATTTCACTGACGGCACACTGGGTGAATGTAGTTGAGGCTGGGACTGCTTCCCAAACTGGCCCGGTGTACCTCGTCTCCCCGCCTAACATTCCTGGCAGGGACACGAGAAGAACACCCCCCTCCTCCTCCTCCTCCTCTACCGCCTCCTCCTCCGCCACCGCCTCCTCCTCCGCCACCGCCTCCTCCTCCGCTGTTAGATTGACCCCAGCTACGAGTTGGAAACGTTGCAGCACTGGCGTTGGTAGACGTCAGCAGGCTGTGCTGAAGCTGATCAGCTTGGGGGACAGACAGCACACTGCCTCCGAGGTGAGGGATGCCCTCCTCGATGAGACGGCAATATGGTTTGAGCCGCTGCACCTGGGCCCAGGCATGGTCGTTTGTGATAACGGCCGGAACCTGGTAGCAGCTCTGGAGCTTGCCGGACTCCAACATGTTCCATGCCTGGCCCACGTCTTCAACCTAGTGGTGCAACGTTTCCTAAAGAGCTACCCCAATGTTCCAGAGCTACTGGTGAAAGTGCGGCGCATGTGCGCCCACTTTCGCAAGTCGACAGTAGCCGCTGCTAGCTTAAAATCTCTCCAGCAACGCCTGCATGTGCCACAACACCGGCTTTTGTGCGACGTCCCCACACGCTGGAACTCAACGTTTCAGATGTTGAATAGAGTGGTTGAGCAGCAGAGACCTTTGATGGAATACCAGCTACAAAACCCTAGGGTGCCACAAAGTCAGCTGCCTCAGTTTCACATCCATGAGTGGCCATGGATGAGAGACCTTTGTGACATCCTACGGGTCTTTGAGGAGTCCACAAGGAGGGTGAGCTCTGAGGATGCGATGGTGAGCCTTACAATCCCGCTCTTGTGTGTTCTGAGAGAATCCCTGATTGACATCAGGGATAACTCAGATCACACAGAGGAGTTAGGGATAGCATCCGATCCGTCACAGCTGGAGAGTAGGTCCACACATCTGTCCGCTTCACTGCGTTTAATGGAGGAGGAGGAGGAGGAGGAGGAGGAAGAAGAGTTGTCCGATGATGTGATGGTGATACAGGAGGCTTCCGGGCAACTTCGAATCGTCCCATTGTTGCAGCGCGGATGGGTAGACATGGAGGATGAGGAGGAAATGGAGATTGAACTTTCCGGTGGGGCCAGAGGAGTCATGCCAACTAACACTGTGGCAGACATGGCTGAGTTCATGTTGGGGTGCTTTACAACCGACAAGCGTATTGTCAAAATCATGGAGGACAACCAGTACTGGATCTTTGCTATCCTTGACCCCCGGTATAAAAACAACATCTCGTCTTTTATTCCGGTAGAGGGGAGGGCCAATCGCATCAATGCTTGCCACAGGCAATTGGTGCAGAATATGATGGAGATGTTTCCAGCATGTGACGTTGGCGGCAGGGAGGGCAGTTCCTCCAGTAGGCAACCAAGTTCTCACCGGTCCACACAAACGAGGGGCACACTGTCTAAGGTCTGGGACACCTTGATGGCACCCCCTCGCCAAAGTGCCGCCACGGAGGGTCCTAGTGTCACCAGGCGTGAGAAGTATAGGCGCATGTTGCGGGAATACCTTTCCGACCACAGCCCTGTCCTCTCCGACCCCTCTGCGCCCTACACGTATTGGGTGTCGAAGTTGGACCTGTGGCTTGAACTTGCCCTATATGCCTTGGAGGTGCTGTCCTGTCCTGCCGCCAGCGTCCTATCTGAGAGGGTGTTCAGTGCAGCCGGTGGCATCATCACTGACAAGCGCACCCGTCTGTCAGCTGAGAGTGCCGACCGGCTCACTTTGATAAAAATGAACCACCACTGGGTAGAGCCGTCATTTTTGTGCCCACCTGTGTAAAGCACCCCAACATGAAACTCCATGTCTGTACTCAACCTCTCCAATTCCTCCGCATCCTCATACTCATCCACCATAAGCGTTGCACAATTCTGCTAATACTAGGCTCCCTCCACCCTGATTTCCCCCAACTCTGCTGGTTAGAGGCTCCCTCCACCATGAATTTGCCCAAACTGGGCTGTTTAGAGGCTCCCTCCACCATGAATTGGTCCAAACTGGGTTTTTTAGAGGCTCCCTCCACCATGAATTTGCCCAAACTGGGCTGTTTAGAGGCTCCCTCCACCATGAATTGGTCCAAACTGGGCTGGTTAGAGGCTCCCTCCACCATGAATTTCCCAAAACTTGGCTGTTTAGAGGCTCCCTCCACCATGAATTTGCCCAAACTGGGCTGTTTAGAGGCTCCCTCCACCATTAATTGGTCCAAACTGGGCTGGTTAGAGGCTCCCTCCACCATGAATTTGCCCAAACTGGGGTGGTTAGAGGCTCCCTCCACCATTAATTGGTCCAAACTGGGCTGGTTAGAGGCTCCCTCCACCATGAATTTCCCAAAACTTGGCTGTTTAGAGGCTCCCTCCACCATTAATTGGTCCAAACTGGGCTGGTTAGAGGCTCCCTCCACCATGAATTTGCCCAAACTGGGCTGTTTAGAGGCTCCCTCCACCATTAATTGGTCCAAACTGGGCTGGTTAGAGGCTCCCTCCACCATGAATTTGCCCAAACTGGGCTGTTTAGAGGCTCCCTCCACCATGAATTGGTCCAAACTGGGGTGGTTAGAGGCTCCCTCCACCATGAATTGGTCCAAACTGGGGTGGTTAGAGGCTCCCTCCACCATTAATTGGTCCAAACTGGGCTGGTTAGAGGCTCCCTCCACAATTAATTGGTCCAAACTGGGCTAATTAGAGGCTCCCTCCACCATGAATTGGTCCAAACTGGGCTAATTAGAGGCTCCCTCCACCATGAATTTGCCCAAACTGGGCTGTTTAGAGGCTCCCTCCACCATGAATTGGTCCAAACTGGGCTGGTTAGAGGCTCCCTCCACCATGAATTGGTCCAAACTGGGGTGGTTAGAGGCTCCCTCCACCATTAATTGGTCCAAACTGGGCTGGTTAGAGGCTCCCTCCACCATTAATTGGTCCAAACTGGGCTGGTTAGAGGCTCCCTCCACCATGAATTTGCCCAAACTGGGGTGGTTAGAGGCTCCCTCCACCATTAATTGGTCCAAACTGGGCTGGTTAGAGGCTCCCTCCACAATTAATTGGTCCAAACTGGGCTAATTAGAGGCTCCCTCCACCATGAATTGGTCCAAACTGGGTTTTTTAGAGGCTCCCTCCACCATGAATTTGCCCAAACTGGGCTGTTTAGAGGCTCCCTCCACCATGAATTGGTCCAAACTGGGCTGGTTAGAGGCTCCCTCCACCATGAATTTCCCAAAACTTGGCTGTTTAGAGGCTCCCTCCACCATTAATTGGTCCAAACTGGGCTGGTTAGAGGCTCCCTCCACCATTAATTGGTCCAAACTGGGCTGGTTAGAGGCTCCCTCCACCATTAATTGGTCCAAACTGGGCTGGTTAGAGGCTCCCTCCACCATGAATTTCCCAAAACTTGGCTGTTTAGAGGCTCCCTCCACCATTAATTGGTCCAAACTGGGCTGGTTAGAGGCTCCCTCCACCATGAATTTGCCCAAACTGGGCTGTTTAGAGGCTCCCTCCACCATGAATTGGTCCAAACTGGGTTTTTTAGAGGCTCCCTCCACCATTAATTGGTCCAAACTGGGCTGGTTAGAGGCTCCCTCCACAATTAATTGGTCCAAACTGGGCTAATTAGAGGCTCCCTCCACCATGAATTGGTCCAAACTGGGTTTTTTAGAGGCTCCCTCCACCATGAATTTGCCCAAACTGGGCTGTTTAGAGGCTCCCTCCACCATGAATTGGTCCAAACTGGGCTGGTTAGAGGCTCCCTCCACCATGAATTGGTCCAAACTGGGGTGGTTAGAGGCTCCCTCCACCATTAATTGGTCCAAACTGGGCTGGTTAGAGGCCCCCTCCACCATTAATTGGTCCAAACTGGGCTGGTTAGAGGCTCCCTCCACCATGAATTTGCCCAAACTGGGGTGGTTAGAGGCTCCCTCCACCATTAATTGGTCCAAACTGGGCTGGTTAGAGGCTCCCTCCACAATTAATTGGTCCAAACTGGGCTAATTAGAGGCTCCCTCCACCATGAATTGGTCCAAACTGGGTTTTTTAGAGGCTCCCTCCACCATGAATTTGCCCAAACTGGGCTGTTTAGAGGCTCCCTCCACCATGAATTGGTCCAAACTGGGCTGGTTAGAGGCTCCCTCCACCATGAATTTCCCAAAACTTGGCTGTTTAGAGGCTCCCTCCACCATGAATTTGCCCAAACTGGGCTGTTTAGAGGCTCCCTCCACCATTAATTGGTCCAAACTGGGCTGGTTAGAGGCTCCCTCCACCATGAATTTGCCCAAACTGGGGTGGTTAGAGGCTCCCTCCACCATTAATTGGTCCAAACTGGGCTGGTTAGAGGCTCCCTCCACCATGAATTTCCCAAAACTTGGCTGTTTAGAGGCTCCCTCCACCATTAATTGGTCCAAACTGGGCTGGTTAGAGGCTCCCTCCACCATGAATTTGCCCAAACTGGGCTGTTTAGAGGCTCCCTCCACCATTAATTGGTCCAAACTGGGCTGGTTAGAGGCTCCCTCCACCATGAATTTGCCCAAACTGGGCTGTTTAGAGGCTCCCTCCACCATGAATTGGTCCAAACTGGGGTGGTTAGAGGCTCCCTCCACCATGAATTGGTCCAAACTGGGGTGGTTAGAGGCTCCCTCCACCATTAATTGGTCCAAACTGGGCTGGTTAGAGGCTCCCTCCACAATTAATTGGTCCAAACTGGGCTAATTAGAGGCTCCCTCCACCATGAATTGGTCCAAACTGGGTTTTTTAGAGGCTCCCTCCACCATTAATTGGTCCAAACTGGGCTGGTTAGAGGCTCCCTCCACAATTAATTGGTCCAAACTGGGCTAATTAGAGGCTCCCTCCACCATGAATTGGTCCAAACTGGGTTTTTTAGAGGCTCCCTCCACCATGAATTTGCCCAAACTGGGCTGTTTAGAGGCTCCCTCCACCATTAATTGGTCCAAACTTGGCTGTTTAGAGGCTCCCTCCACCATGAATTTGCCCAAACTGGGCTGTTTAGAGGCTCCCTCCACCATTAATTGGTCCAAACTGGGCTGGTTAGAGGCTCCCTCCACCATGAATTTGCCCAAACTGGGGTGGTTAGAGGCTCCCTCCACCATTAATTGGTCCAAACTGGGCTGGTTAGAGGCTCCCTCCACCATTAATTGGTCCAAACTGGGCTGGTTAGAGGCTCCCTCCACCATGAATTTGCCCAAACTGGGCTGTTTAGAGGCTCCCTCCACCATGAATTGGTCCAAACTGGGCTGGTTAGAGGCTCCCTCCACCATGAATTTCCCAAAACTTGGCTGTTTAGAGGCTCCCTCCACCATTAATTGGTCCAAACTGGGCTGGTTAGAGGCTCCCTCCACCATGAATTGGTCCAAACTGGGGTTTTTAGAGGCTCCCTCCACCATGAATTGGTCCAAACTGGGGTTTTTAGAGTCTCCCTCCACCATGAATTGGTCCAAACTGGGGTTTTTAGAGTCTCCCTCCACCATGAATTGGTCCAAACTGGGGTTTTTAGAGGCTCCCTCCACCATGAATTTGCCCAAACTCTGCTGGTTAGAGGCTCAATCCACCCTGATTTTCAAAACAAATGTTGGTGCCAACCTCAACTTACTACAAGGGCCAAATTCACTGCTGGTGACAAGCTCTCCTCACTGCAAGTGCCAAATACACATGTTTCAAGGTGTTTTCCTACTGTCAGAGAGGTGGTATTGAGTGTGTAAAGTGTGTAGTTGTTAGGCTGTGATGTTGGGGTAATAGAGGGTCTTTGGTGTGTTAGATGCCCCCAGACATGCTTCCCCTGCTGTCCCAGTGTCATTCCAGAGGTGTTGGCATCATTTCCTGGGGTGTCATAGTGGACTTGGTGACCCTCCAGACACGGATTTGGGTTTCCCCCTTAACGAGTATCTGTTCCCCATAGACTATAATGGGGTTCGAAACCCGTTCGAACACACGAACATTGAGCGGCTGTTCGAATCGAATTTCGAACCTCGAACATTTTAGTGTTCGCTCATCTCTATATTCAAACATAATAATTAGAGATGAGCGAACAGTGTTCTATCGAACTCATGTTCGATCGGATATTAGGCTGTTCGGCATGTTCGAATCGAATCGAACACCGCGTGGTAAAGTGCGCCATTACTCGATTCCCCTCCCACCTTCCCTGGCGCCTTTTTTGCTCCAATAACAGCGCAGGGTAGGTGGGACAGGAACTACGACACCGGTGACGTTGAAAAAAGTAGGCAAAACCCATTGGCTGCCGAAAACATGTGACCTCTAATTTAAAAGAACAGCGCCGCCCAGGTTCGCGTCATTCTGAGCTTGCAATTCACCGAGGACGGAGGTTTCCGTCCAGCTAGCTAGGGCTTAGATTCTGGGTAGGCAGGGACAGGCTAGGATAGGAAGGAGAAGACAACCACAACAGCTCTTGTAAGAGCTAAATTCCAGGGAGAAGCTTGTCAGTGTAACGTGGCACTGACGGGCTCAATCGCCGCAACCCAGCTTTCCCAGGATCCTGAATGGAATACACTGTCAGTGTATTCCCGTATACCCGATATATACCCCCGATACCCGTTCCAACGGTGTGCCCCCCCACCTTCACCCCAGAAATACCCTGCAAGTCCCCTAGCAATAGAATTGGGGCTATATACACCCACTATTTTTGCTACTGCCATATAGTGCCATTGTCTGACTGGGAATTCAAAGAATATATTGGGGTTACGTGCACCCACAATTTTTACTACTGGTATACAGTGCCAGTTTCTGACTGGGAATTCAAAGAATATATTGGGGTTATAAATACCCTCATTTCTTGCTACTGCCATATAGTGCCAGTTTCTGACTGGTAATTCAAAGAATATATTGGGGTTACGTGCACCCACAATTTTTACTACTGGTATACAGTGCCATTGTCTGACTGGGAATTCAAAGAATATATTGGGGTTATAAATACCCTCATTTCTTGCTACTGCCATATAGTGCCAGTTTCTGACTGGGAATTCAAAGAATATATTGGGGTTACGTGCACCCACAATTTTTACTACTGGTATACAGTGCCATTGTCTGACTGGGAATTCAAAGAATATATTGGGAATACAAATACCCTCATTTCTTGCTACTGGTATATAGTGCCATTGTCTGACTGGGAATTCAAAGAATATATTGGGGTTACGTGCACCCACAATTTTTACTACTGGTATACAGTGCCATTGTCTGACTGGGAATTCAAAGAATATATTGGGGTTATAAATACCCTCATTTCTTGCTACTGGTATATAGTGCCATTGTCTGACTGGGAATTCAAAGAATATATTGGGGTTACGTGCACCCACAATTTTTACTACTGGTATACAGTGCCAGTTTCTGACTGGGAATTCAAAGAATATATTGGGGTTACAAATACCCTCATTTCTTGCTACTGCCATATAGTGCCAGTTTCTGACTGGTAATTCAAAGAATATATTGGGGTTACGTGCACCCACAATTTTTACTACTGGTATACAGTGCCATTGTCTGACTGGGAATTCAAAGAATATATTGGGGTTATAAATACCCTCATTTCTTGCTACTGCCATATAGTGCCAGTTTCTGACTGGGAATTCAAAGAATATATTGGGGTTATAAATACTCTCATTTCTTGCTACTGGTATATAGTGCCATTGTCTGACTGGGAATTCAAAGAATATATTGGGGTTACGTGCACCCACAATTTTTACTACTGGTATACAGTGCCAGTTTCTGACTGGGAATTCAAAGAATATATTGGGGTTACAAATACCCTCATTTCTTGCTACTGCCATATAGTGCCAGTTTCTGACTGGTAATTCAAAGAATATATTGGGGTTACGTGCACCCACAATTTTTACTACTGGTATACAGTGCCAGTTTCTGACTGGGAATTCAAAGAATATATTGGGGTTACAAATACCCTCATTTCTTGCTACTGCCATATAGTGCCAGTTTCTGACTGGTAATTCAAAGAATATATTGGGGTTACGTGCACCCACAATTTTTACTACTGGTATACAGTGCCATTGTCTGACTGGGAATTCAAAGAATATATTGGGGTTATAAATACCCTCATTTCTTGCTACTGCCATATAGTGCCATTGTCTGACTGGGAATTCAAAGAATATATTGGGGTTACAAATACCCTCATTTCTTGCTACTGCCATATAGTGCCAGTTTCTGACTGGTAATTCAAAGAATATATTGGGGTTACGTGCACCCACAATTTTTACTACTGGTATACAGTGCCAGTTTCTGACTGGTAATTCAAAGAATATATTGGGGTTATAAATACCCTCATTTCTTGCTACTGGTATATAGTGCCATTGTCTGACTGGGAATTCAAAGAATATATTGGGGTAACGTGCACCCACAATTTTTGCTACTGGTATATAGTGCCAATTTCTAACTGGGAATTCAAAATGCGCAAGGCTCCCGGAAAGGGACGTGGACGAGGCCGTGGGCGAGGTCGGGGGAATGGTTCTGGGGAGCAAGGTAGCAGTGAAGCCACAGGGCGTCCCGTGCCTACTCCTGTGGGGCAGCAAGCATTGCGCCACTCCACAGTGCCAGGGTTGCTTGCCACATTAACTAAACTGCAGGGTACAAACCTTAGTAGGCCCGAGAACCAGGAACAGGTCTTGCAATGGCTGTCAGAGAACGCTTACAGCACATTGTCCAGCAGCCAGTCAGACTCTGCCTCCTCTCCTCCTATTACCCAACAGTCTTGTCCTCCTTCCTCCCAAAATTCCCAAGCTTCACAGAACAATAACCCCAACTGTCCCTGCTCCCCAGAGCTGTTCTCCGCTCCTTTCATTGTCCCTCAACCTGCCTCTCCACGTCACGATTCCACAAACCTAACAGAGGAGCATCTGTGTCCAGATGCTCAAACACTAGAGTCTCCTCCATCTCCGTTCGATTTGGTGGTGGATGACCAGCAACCCACCCTCATCGACGATGATGTGACGCAGTTGCCGTCAGGGCATCCAGTTGACCGGCGCATTGTGCGGGAGGAGGAGATGAGACAGGAGTTGGAAGAGGAAGTGGTGGATGATGAGGACACTGACCCGACCTGGACAGGGGGGATGTCAAGCGGGGAAAGTAGTGTGGATGTTGAGGCAAGTGCAGCACCAAAAAGGGTAGCTAGAGGCAGAGGCAGAGGTCAGCAGCTTAGGCGAAGCCAGGCCACACCCGGAATCTCCCAAGATGTTCCAGTTCGTACCCAGCCCCGAAAAACTCCCACCTCGAGGGCACGTTTCTCGAAGGTGTGGAGTTTTTTCAAGGAATGCGCCGAGGACAGATATAGTGTTGTCTGCACAATTTGCCTCTCGAAATTGATTAGGGGCTCTGAGAAGAGCAACCTGTCCACCACTTCAATGCGCCGTCATTTGGAATCCAAGCACTGGAATCAGTGGCAGGCAGCAACGGCAGGACAAAGGCCGCCTGCCGTTCACGCCACTGCCACTGCCTCCGCCACTGCCTCTGCCTCTGCCACTGCCACTGCTGACTGTGCTGGCGATGCACTCCAGAGGACGAGCCAGGACACCACTTCATCTGCCTCCGCCACTTTGTTGACTTCTCCCTCATCCTCCCCTGTTCCTGTCTTATCTCCTTCTCCTGCACCATCAAAGGCACCATCAGGCGCTTCTTTACAACAACCCACCATCTCTCAGACATTGGAGCGGCGGCAGAAATACACTACTAACCACCCACACGCGCAAGCCTTGAACGCCAACATCGCTAAACTGCTGGCCCAGGAGATGTTGGCGTTCCGGCTTGTTGAAACTCCCGCCTTCCTGGACCTGATGGCAACTGCGGCACCTCGCTATGCCGTCCCTAGCCGTCACTACTTCTCCCGGTGTGCCGTCCCCCGCCTTGCACCAGCACGTGTCACTCAACATCAGGCGGGCCCTTAGTTCCGCGCTTTGCACAAAGGTCCACTTGACCACCGACGCGTGGACAAGTGCATGCGGACAGGGACGCTACATTTCACTGACGGCACACTGGGTGAATGTAGTTGAGGCTGGGACTGCTTCCCAAACTGGCCCGGTGTACCTCGTCTCCCCGCCTAACATTCCTGGCAGGGACACGAGAAGAACACCCCCCTCCTCCTCCTCCTCTACCGCCTCCTCCTCCGCCACCGCCTCCTCCTCCGCCACCGACTCCTACTCCGCTGTTAGATTGACCCCAGCTACGAGTTGGAAACGTTGCAGCACTGGCGTTGGTAGACGTCAGCAGGCTGTGCTGAAGCTGATCAGCTTGGGGGACAGACAGCACACTGCCTCCGAGGTGAGGGATGCCCTCCTCGATGAGACGGCAATATGGTTTGAGCCGCTGCACCTGGGCCCAGGCATGGTCGTTTGTGATAACGGCCGGAACCTGGTAGCAGCTCTGGAGCTTGCCGGACTCCAACATGTTCCATGCCTGGCCCACGTCTTCAACCTAGTGGTGCAACGTTTCCTAAAGAGCTACCCCAATGTTCCAGAGCTACTAGTGAAAGTGCGGCGCATGTGCGCCCACTTTCGCAAGTCGACAGTAGCCGCTGCTAGCTTAAAATCTCTCCAGCAACGCCTGCATGTGCCACAACACCGGCTTTTGTGCGACGTCCCCACACGCTGGAACTCAACGTTTCAGATGTTGAATAGAGTGGTTGAGCAGCAGAGACCTTTGATGGAATACCAGCTACAAAACCCTAGGGTGCCACAAAGTCAGCTGCCTCAGTTTCTCATCCATGAGTGGCCATGGATGAGAGACCTTTGTGACATCCTACGGGTGTTTGAGGAGTCCACAAGGAGGGTGAGCTCTGAGGATGCGATGGTGAGCCTTACAATCCCGCTCTTGTGTGTTCTGAGAGAATCCCTGATTGACATCAGGGATAACTCAGATCACACAGAGGAGTCAGGGATAGCATCCGATCCGTCACAGCTGGAGAGTAGGTCCACACATCTGTCCGCTTCATCGCGTTTAATGGAGGAGGAGGAGGAGGAGGAGGAGGAAGAAGAGTTGTCCGATGATGTGATGGTGATACAGGAGGCTTCCGGGCAACTTCGAATCGTCCCATTGTTGCAGCGCGGATGGGTAGACATGGAGGATGAGGAGGAAATGGAGATTGAACTTTCCGGTGGGGCCAGAGGAGTCATGCCAACTAACACTGTGGCAGACATGGCTGAGTTCATGTTGGGGTGCTTTACAACCGACAAGCGTATTGTCAAAATCATGGAGGACAACCAGTACTGGATCTTTGCTATCCTTGACCCCCGGTATAAAAACAACATCTCGTCTTTTATTCCGGTAGAGGGGAGGGCCAATCGCATCAATGCTTGCCACAGGCAATTGGTGCAGAATATGATGGAGATGTTTCCAGCATGTGACGTTGGCGGCAGGGAGGACAGTTCCTCCAGTAGGCGACCAAGTTCTCACCGGTCCACACAAACGAGGGGCACACTGTCTAAGGTCTGGGACACCTTGATGGCACCCCCTCGCCAAAGTGCCGCCACAGAGGGTCCTAGTGTCACCAGGCGTGAGAAGTATAGGCGCATGTTGCGGGAATACCTTTCCGACCACAGCCCTGTCCTCTCCGACCCCTCTGCGCCCTACACGTATTGGGTGTCGAAGTTGGACCTGTGGCTTGAACTTGCCCTATATGCCTTGGAGGTGCTGTCCTGTCCTGCCGCCAGCGTCCTATCTGAGAGGGTGTTCAGTGCAGCCGGTGGCATCATCACTGACAAGCGCACCCGTCTGTCAGCTGAGAGTGCCGACCGGCTCACTTTGATAAAAATGAACCACCACTGGATAGAGCCTTCATTTTTGTGCCCACCTGTGTAAAGCACCCCAACATGAAACTCCATGTCTGTACTCAACCTCTCCAATTCCTCCGCATCCTCATACTCATCCACCATAAGCGTTGCACAATTCTGCTAATACTAGGCTCCCTCCAACATGATTTCCCCCAACTCTGCTGGTTAGAGGCTCCCTCCACCCTGATTTCCACCAACTCTGCTGGTTAGAGGCTCCCTCCACCCTGCTTTCCCACAACTCTGCTGGTTAGAGGCTCCCTCCACCATGAATTTGCCCAAACTGGGCTGGTTAGAGGCTCCCTCCACCATGAATTGGTCCAAACTGGGGTTTTTAGAGGCTCCCTCCACCATGAATTTGCCAAAACTGGGCTGTTTAGAGGCTCCCTCCACCATGAATTGGTCCAAATTGGGGTTTTTAGAGGCTCCCTCCACCATGAATTTGCCCAAACTGGACTGGTTAGAGGCTCCCTCCACCATGAATTGGTCCAAACTGGGCTGGTTAGAGGCTCCCTCCACCATGAATTGGTCCAAATTGGGGTTTTTAGAGGCTCCCTCCACCATGAATTGGTCCAAACTGGGCTGTTTAGAGGCTCCCTCCACCATGAATTGGTCCAAACTGGGGTTTTTAGAGGCTCCCTCCACCATGAATTGGTCCAAACTGGGCTGGTTAGAGGCTCCCTCCACCATGAATTGGTCCAAACTGGGTTTTTTAGAGGCTCCCTCCACCATGAATTGGTCCAAACTGGGGTTTTTAGAGGCTCCCTCCACCATGAATTGGTCCAAACTGGGGTTTTTAGAGGCTCCCTCCACCATGAATTGGTCCAAACTGGGGTTTTTAGAGGCTCCCTCCACCATGAATTTGCCCAAACTGGGCTGTTTAGAGGCTCCCTCCACCATGAATTGGTCCAAACTGGGTTTTTTAGAGGCTCCCTCCACCATGAATTGGTCCAAACTGGGGTTTTTAGAGGCTCCCTCCACCATGAATTGGTCCAAACTGGGGTTTTTAGAGGCTCCCTCCACCATGAATTTGCCCAAACTGGGCTGTTTAGAGGCTCCCTCCACCATGAATTGGTCCAAATTGGGGTTTTTAGAGGCTCCCTCCACCATGAATTGGTCCAAACTGGGGTTTTTAGAGGCTCCCTCCACCATGAATTTCCCCAAACTGGGCTGTTTAGAGGCTCCCTCCAGCATGAATTGGTCCAAACTGGGGTTTTTAGAGGCTCCCTCCACCATGAATTGGTCCAAACTGGGGTTTTTAGAGGCTCCCTCCACCATGAATTGGTCCAAACTGGGTTTTTTAGAGGCTCCCTCCACCATGAATTGGTCCAAACTGGGGTTTTTAGAGGCTCCCTCCACCATGAATTGGTCCAAACTGGGGTTTTTAGAGGCTCCCTCCACCATGAATTGGTCCAAACTGGGGTTTTTAGAGGCTCCCTCCACCATGAATTTGCCCAAACTGGGCTGTTTAGAGGCTCCCTCCACCATGAATTGGTCCAAACTGGGTTTTTTAGAGGCTCCCTCCACCATGAATTGGTCCAAACTGGGGTTTTTAGAGGCTCCCTCCACCATGAATTGGTCCAAACTGGGGTTTTTAGAGGCTCCCTCCACCATGAATTTGCCCAAACTGGGCTGTTTAGAGGCTCCCTCCACCATGAATTGGTCCAAACGGGGGTTTTTAGAGGCTCCCTCCACCATGAATTGGTCCAAACTGGGTTTTTTAGAGGCTCCCTCCACCATGAATTGGTCCAAACTGGGGTTTTTAGAGGCTCCCTCCACCATGAATTTGCCCAAACTGGGCTGTTTAGAGGCTCCCTCCACCATGAATTGGTCCAAATTGGGGTTTTTAGAGGCTCCCTCCACCATGAATTGGTCCAAATTGGGGTTTTTAGAGGCTCCCTCCACCATGAATTGGTCCAAACTGGGCTGTTTAGAGGCTCCCTCCACCATGAATTGGTCCAAACTGGGGTTTTTAGAGGCTCCCTCCACCATGAATTGGTCCAAACTGGGCTGGTTAGAGGCTCCCTCCACCATGAATTGGTCCAAACTGGGTTTTTTAGAGGCTCCCTCCACCATGAATTGGTCCAAACTGGGGTTTTTAGAGGCTCCCTCCACCATGAATTTGCCCAAACTGGGCTGCTTAGAGGCTCCCTCCACCATGAATTGGTCCAAATTGGGGTTTTTAGAGGCTCCCTCCACCATGAATTTGCCCAAACTGGGCTGGTTAGAGGCTCCCTCCACCATGAATTGGTCCAAACTGGGGTTTTTAGAGGCTCCCTCCACCATGAATTGGTCCAAACTGGGCTGTTTAGAGGCTCCCTCCACCATGAATTGGTCCAAACTGGGGTTTTTAGAGGCTCCCTCCACCATGAATTGGTCCAAACTGGGCTGGTTAGAGGCTCCCTCCACCATGAATTGGTCCAAACTGGGTTTTTTAGAGGCTCCCTCCACCATGAATTGGTCCAAACTGGGGTTTTTAGAGGCTCCCTCCACCATGAATTGGTCCAAACTGGGGTTTTTAGAGGCTCCCTCCACCATGAATTGGTCCAAACTGGGGTTTTTAGAGGCTCCCTCCACCATGAATTTGCCCAAACTGGGCTGTTTAGAGGCTCCCTCCACCATGAATTGGTCCAAACTGGGTTTTTTAGAGGCTCCCTCCACCATGAATTGGTCCAAACTGGGGTTTTTAGAGGCTCCCTCCACCATGAATTGGTCCAAACTGGGGTTTTTAGAGGCTCCCTCCACCATGAATTTGCCCAAACTGGGCTGTTTAGAGGCTCCCTCCACCATGAATTGGTCCAAATTGGGGTTTTTAGAGGCTCCCTCCACCATGAATTGGTCCAAACTGGGGTTTTTAGAGGCTCCCTCCACCATGAATTTGCCCAAACTGGGCTGTTTAGAGGCTCCCTCCAGCATGAATTGGTCCAAACTGGGGTTTTTAGAGGCTCCCTCCACCATGAATTGGTCCAAACTGGGGTTTTTAGAGGCTCCCTCCACCATGAATTGGTCCAAACTGGGGTTTTTAGAGGCTCCCTCCACCATGAATTGGTCCAAACTGGGCTGTTTAGAGGCTCCCTCCACCATGAATTTCCCCAAACTGAGCTGTTTAGAGGCTCCCTCCACCATGAATTGGTCCAAACGGGGGTTTTTAGAGGCTCCCTCCACCATGAATTTGCCCAAACTGGGCTGGTTAGAGGCTCCCTCCACCATGAATTTGCCCAAACTGGGCTGTTTAGAGGCTCCCTCCACCATGAATTGGTCCAAACTGGGCTGTTTAGAGGCTCCCTCCACCATGAATTGGTCCAAACTGGGTTTTTTAGAGGCTCCCTCCACCATGAATTGGTCCAAACTGGGGTTTTTAGAGGCTCCCTCCACCATGAATTGGTCCAAACTGGGGTTTTTAGAGGCTCCCTCCACCATGAATTTGCCCAAACTGGGGTGTTTAGAGGCTCCCTCCACCATGAATTTGCCCAAACTCTGCTGGTTAGAGGCTCAATCCACCCTGATTTTCAAAACAAATGTTGGTGCCAACCTCAACTTACTACAAGGGCCAAATTCACTGCTGGTGACAAGCTCTCCTCACTGCAAGTGCCAAATACACTTGTTTCAAGGTGTTTTCCTACTGTCAGAGAGGTGGTATTGAGTGTGTAAAGTGTGTAGTTGTTAGGCTGTGATGTTGGGGTAATAGAGGGTCTTTGGTGTGTTAGATGCCCCCAGACATGCTTCCCCTGCTGTCCCAGTGTCATTCCAGAGGTGTTGGCATCATTTCCTGTGGTGTCATAGTGGACTTGGTGACCCTCCAGACACGGATTTGGGTTTCCCCCTTAACGAGTATATGTTCCCCATAGACTATAATGGGGTTCGAAACCCGTTCGAACACACGAACAGTGAGCGGCTGTTCGATTCGAATTTCGAACCTCGAACATTTTAGTGTTCGCTCATCTCTAATAATAATACATTGATACTGTTTAAAATTATAGACAAGTGTGTTTAATCCTCAGTGTTATGCCTTTATAGATAATTTTATCTTCAACTTGCTTAACTGTTCACAGTAACAGTCATTTTGACCAGGGGTGTACAAACTTTGCCTGCCATTGAATGTATGTGTATGGAAAAACAGATGGTAAGGAGTAGATAAAAAATCTTAGTTTAACCAAACACTGCAATCTCACTTACTTTTATGCATTTTAATATTTCAAACATCCCAAGGGAAGCTGTTTTACTTTGGTTTCTTTATACATACATGGTGTTTATATTGCAAAAAAAAAAGCAATGATTTTTATCTAGAAATTAACTCGTTTTGATGACGTGCTACAGGCTTGTTATTTTGGAGAAATATTTGTTGTGATGAGTTTGATTGAAAAGTGATGAAGAAGTGACTTCTTCATGGAAGCAGAATAACACAAAACTTTTGTTGGTATTGAAATAAGCAGTGAAGGGGTTGTTTTATTTTGCTGTTATTATGCCTGCTACGTGAAAGTGAAGTGATAAAAAATTGACTTTGTAAAAAGGCCCCCAAAAATTATCCCTTTAAGGGAGTAGATACCAGGGAGTGACAATTACAAAATTTCAAGAAAAATTTGTGGCACACTATCAGTGTGTCTGGCTTGCCTGCTGAAAAAGCTAGATTATCTTCTGAAATGGAAAGGATTCTATGACCATGAGAATAGCACTTGAGAGCCAGAAAATAACCACTTCTATTTTGCCACATGAACTGGTGACTCCATTTCATTCTAAGTACATAGAGGTCTAGTTCCTACATGTTTTTCTGCAAATGAAACCACACCCCAAGCCTTCCTTAGACCTACCCCAGGCAGAATTTCTGTATGTTGGGCTGCAAATTGGATGGAATTTTAACTATTGAAGCTGAAACCACCCTCTTACTCTTATATCAAATTTTACCCTGACCCAGTTCCTAGGTATTATCTGCATCATCCAAGTCTGTAATTTCATCATTTTCCCACTTTTTTGTGAGTCATCATAGTAATGGCTTTTGTCATGTCCTCACAATTCTCAAAATATTTCCTCCTAGTGCCTCTACCAGGGAGATTACCACTAGAACACATGCCACTACTACCTTCACCAACAGTCATGTCTTCCACGTTTACCAGCTATACTTCCAAACAACACTTTCTGTTTTCATCAAACCCATAAAGAAGAAGAAGAAGAGAGAGATATCTGTACTATAAGGAATAAATATCTCTCTCAGGAGATGCCACATCAGTACTAGCGAAAGGAATCTGTCAAGATAGATTTATAAAACAGAGGAGATAGAACACACAGAACCTTAACTCAACTATGTTGTATATTAGGTAACCAAAAAAAACCTATCACAAATGTAGATTATTGGCAATAAAAGTATTAACTGTCAACTGTCTGGAATTCTATGCAGTCACGTTCACACAGCACAGTGCAGAAATTCTCCCTCCCTCCTGTAATTGATGAAATGTAACTAAACTTCATTCTACTTCCCTTCCTCCTATTATTCTGTAGTTGTGTTGCAACTGTTGCTGTTGTTTTCCAGTAGAAAATAGAACAATTATTTAGGATCATGCAGTGATGAATTACATGTCATTCCCCTAGATTGAAAACCTCTAAAATGTCTCTTCTCCTTCTTGCAAAGAGTATTATATTCCGTTTGTGATATCAGTACTGTATGTATGGTCTCCACTAAGCACTTGTTATTGGCTAAGAGGCTTTCAGGTAATGTCAGGTGATGCAGAACATCACTCACACGTTTCTCTTCTGTATTGTCACTGCACAATGCATGTCACAGTGGCCAGTTTAGTTTACCCAAGACAAATCGCAAAGCATTTAGTTTTGTTAAAAAAAAAACAAAAAAAAAAAAAAAAACAACTTTGGAATATTCATCTCAAATCCGGCTCTTAATCAATTCACCTATCTTTAGTAAACGCCCCAACATCTATACCCTAGATGAGACTGGTAATGGTAAAGCAATATCTCAAAGGGAGTTAAATCAGTCACTAAGTGTAGCATTGCTTAATAGCTACAGTATGTCTGTGCCTTTTCCAGGAGTCTCCTCCTCTCCATAGACATCTCCATCTATGATGGAAATAACTCAGCCTTATAAATGGAGAACAAAATAATTTTCATTAATAAGATATATGACAAAGATTCTTATATTGATAAGTACTATTCATTGGCTGTCCGTCTCAGGTATTTGACTACTGGTCGCTCCCGAGCCCTTCCCTCTGGCTGTGGTATGGATGACCTGGCGGTGGAGGTGCTCTCACCGGTTTCCTGACTGCTCACACTCGTCCCTACCCTCTCACCCCCAACATTTAGTCCCTTCTCCCACCCCCCACCCCTTTTTTTTTATTTCCTTTTCTTTCTCTCCTCTCTTCTTCCCCCCCTCTCTCCTCTTTTCCTCCCTTGTTTCTTTATCGCTTTTCAACTCCTTTATTCCTGATCTTCCCGAAAGAATGTTGTTTTTTTATTTTTCTGTGATTGAATCTTGTGTTGCACTGTGTGCTTTTCTGTTCACAGGGCGTTTGTTCGCCCTGTAGCTTGTAATTGTCTTTTCTTTTCTCATTGTAAAAGTTTTCAATAAAACTTTGAGTTAAAAAAAAAAGTACTATTCATTTATGAAAGGATGATATATAACTGGAGATGCACTTTAATTATTAGTAGTATTTTAATACAGGCATACACAGAGGCTTTACTGTGCAAACTTTCCCATATAATATGAAATTTTCTATTTTTCAGGTGAATTCAAAGAATGCACAATACTATTTAGTGATGTGGTCACATTTACCAACATTTGTGCTCAGTGTGAACCTATCCAGATCGTTGCCATGCTAAACTCCATGTATCTCCGATTTGACAGATTAACCACTGTGCACGATGTTTATAAGGTAGATCTGTCAATAACCTATGCATGATATTTAGTGATGTGAAAGATGAATAGTAGCGAGTGTGACTGTATTGCAAGCACAATGCTGATCTCAAGTGCTGGTGTATAACACTACTTATTAGAATGGTGATTTTTCAGTGAGTGCAGAGTTTCTGAAGTACAAGCATTACAATAGGGAAATAGTGAAAAGCAAAGCACCTGATAAATGGAACAGAAGGAATTATAATTTAAAGAACTTTTATGGCCCTCGGGAAAAATTAGAGAAGGGGTTAAAATAATGAAATAAAGTATATTGATCTGTCCTAGGTCTTTCTGTCCTAACCACAGCTCACTTTTCCATAAAACCAATCTTCTATCCCGGATGATGTACACTAGCCACCACATGACCGCTGCAGCCAGTCACTGGCCTCAGTAGTCACATATGTCAGATACAACATCACTACAGAACTTCAGGTTCAGTGGTGTAACTACCGGGGTAGCAGCAGTAGCGGCTGTCACAGGGCCCAGGACATTAGGGGCCTGGCAACAGTCACTACCCCTAGTGGGGTGGGGGGTTTCAGGCCCTATTTACTTATCAATCCTGGCAGGGATATGGAGTATAATACTGTGTGCAGGGGCCACTACGGGGCATAATGGTGTGCGCAGCAATGCAGGAGGGGGGGATCAGTCAGTTGGGGTCTTTGGCGTTGGTTGGGGGGCATGTCAAAAGTTCTCCACGGGACCCCGCCATTCATAGTTTGTCCACTGTTCAGGTTCCTCTGCAGTGTTGTATTGTAACCCCTGCTGAGGCCAAAATAGTAGTGGAAACTAGTCATGAATCTGTGATATGTGACTATTTAATGCCACTTTCCACTAAAATAGTCACAAGTGGTGTTTAAGTGCTAGCCTCACCTCTTTCTCAAAGGTGAGCGGCCCCAGGGCCGGGTGAGGGTAGGGGTCATCACCAGCACAAAATTCATTAAAATTTATACCACAAAAATGGCATAAATGGTGGTAAAATCTAGAAAAGTCAGAACTGGCATATAATTACGCCTAGGTGCTGGGAGCCAGGAGGATGTGTCTAACGTATGATAAGGCACAGAGCTGGAGTAGGGGACTTCAAGACCAGTATATAATACACCGGTCTTGCTTCAAGTCATACTATGCCCTGTACTGACAGACAAAAAAACAAAACAAACGTTTTCCAGGGTATACCTTTAAAATATATAATAGGGTGAATTTATCAGCCCCTCTACACCAATTTTCTGCCTTAAAGGGATGATATTGTTTATTATTTCTGTTCAGTGATACAGGAGATCAATGCCAGCTCTAACTGGTGTAGATATGGGGTGGGTGTACCAACTGGTGTAGACATTTGGCTGTACCAAACACAAGTTTTAATAAATTTGCCCAAAAGTGTCTAAATTTCCTTTTGCCCATACATTGCCAACATTGTTACCATTCACATCAGCCCCTGTTCTCACAGGAACACGCAACCTAGTTTCCTATCCCAGGAACTCACACAAGAGCCAATTGTCCTATCAGTGTGTTTTTAGGAGGGTAGATTAAAAAAAAACAAAAAAACTTTCAGCTATTGCCCTTGGTTTACACTAGAACCCAATGCTTACCCTAACCATAGTTTTATTTTACTTTCAGTTACTTCTTGCAAGTTCCGAGTTAACCCCCTATGTCCCATTTTTCCACCTATAGGTGGAGACTATAGGCGATGCATACATGGTTGTGGGTGGCGTACCTGTTCCTGTTTCTACGCATGCAGAAAGAGTTGCAAACTTTGCTTTGGGGATGATACTTATGGCAAAAGAAGTGAAGAATCCTGTTACTGGAAATCCTATTCAGGTAAACTTTTATATCTACAATAAAGAAGCTAAAACATAAGTACAGGATGACATGAATGAGATGTAGAGCTGAGAGAAGGACTAAACACCTTACACTCAGACCGTACTGATGTAACACGGACACATCCTCTTCTTTCTGTGTATGTTCAGGATATGCGTATAGTTAATTCTGCTGGTTTAAGTGTTATTTTTTAGCTTTTTGCTTTGTTTTAGTTCCTAGGCCCATATAAGACACCTTTTATGATGTACAGTATATGCAACTCTGCTGAGTACTAGTTCCCAAAGTAGCATCATCCAGGCCCAAAGGCAGTGAGGACAGGGTAGACTTCATCAGGGTTTGGGTAGCATCTAATACAACACACTCCTTGTTTCCATATGTCATATAAGTGATGATCAGGAAATACTTTATTTTTGAGAACACTTTATTGTCCTCCATTTATGTTCTAGATCCGTGTAGGGTTACATACCGGCCCGGTATTAGCTGGAGTTGTAGGAGAGAAGATGCCGCGCTATTGTTTATTTGGGGATACTGTGAATACAGCTTCTAGGATGGAAAGCCATGGTGTTCCTAATAAAATTCACCTAAGTCCAGAGGCCTACAGGTAATCTACATTATCTTGCTATTGAATAGATATAATGATCAGGGTTCCTGGTTTGTGATGCTAGCCAAATATAAATATGCATACCTCCCCAAAGAGAGACAGTATGTGCGGCGCGCCATGGCAAAAATAACTCCACTCACTTCTACATTGACTCTGCACACTCTGAATCATTTTCTATGTGCCCCCACACACTATAATGCTCCTACAGTCACCCATTATATGCCTCCACATTACAAAGTTCATCTCCAATTACCCCACAGTGTGAAGTTCCTCTCCTAATGCCACAGTTTAAACTGGAGGAAACAAGAGGGGGACGTTAAATTGGGGCATCTAGAGGGGGACATTAAACTGGGGGGTACTGGAGAGGTCATTAAACTGGGGCAACTAGAGGGGGACATGAAACCGTGGGGGTACAAAGGAACAAAGTCCATGATGGTTCAATAATAATTGTTGTAGGCTATGTGCACATTTGCAATAAGTTTTTTAAAATGCAAATTGATTAACCAAGAAAACAAAAATTTGTATAAGACTCCTAGACAGATTGATGAGTCTCCATGGACTCTCCTTGGTAACAGACTACAGAGAATCCATGAGCATTTTGCATTTAATAGTCCCACCAGACCAGTTTTAACTTCCCCACCACACTTAGTGCACCCTGAAATGTTTGCACTTGGGAGACAAGTAGATGGGGTACCAGATTGGTTTTCCTACCGATATGCACTGGTATTGCCTAAAATAGGTTGTCCTTGATTAAAATAAAAAAAAGTGTTTTATTTGTAAATAAAAATAATCCTTGACAGTCATATTAAGATCGAACCATTGGAACCTGCAATATTGGAGGTGCACTTTAAATGAAGCACAAAAGGAAATTACTAACAAAGGTTTTGAGATAACCTGAAAAAAGTCAGAGGCTAAGAGTGTAGGATTGTCATTATTGTCATATAAAATGTACATGACAGAGGCGGATATTTATGTGTTTACACTTCACAGCTCCATTTATGTCTTCTGGTTGTAAAAAGAAAACCCAGGGGAATTATTTTATGAAGGAAGAACGCTGAATGAGGTTTATTCTTTCCATTGTTGAGACATTTTGCCCCAGAGAAGCTCATAAATAATCTTTCTTTGTCTTATCTCTCTCTTGAGATGTCTTAAAGATAAAGAATTTGAAATAACTGCACGGGGAGAAATCGATGTAAAAGGAAAAGGTAAAATGTGCACGTACTTCCTGGTGAGAAATATAAGTGCTCAAGAAAATGAGATTTTAGGAAAACCGGCAAAAGAGACAGATTCAGGAAGGGAGTCTTCGCAGTCTGTACATGAAGATCCCAGCAAGGGCAGCCTGCAAATGACATGTCCTCAAGGTAAAATTGCTGCATATGATCATTTACAGCTCAAGTGCCCAATCTACAGATGAAATATAATATTTTCTTTTCTGTACAGCGACACAGGAGGAATTTATCCAGAACTCATGCCCCTCTATACCCATGCACTACGATGACAGCCTGCCCTTCAGTGACAGGGGGGGACACAATGATGTAACAGGTACGTATTAGGGCAGCAATATAGTTACATTGTCATAAAGCAGCTACTCTATATATTACAATTGTTATAACGTAACTCTGGTATTAATGCAGTTGGGTGGAGGATGACATTACTAACACAATTTATACAGTCATAATTGTTTTATTTGGATTACGTATAAAACAATTTTATGTCCAATGATGATTGTAATTGAGGGTTTATGAGATGCTTGCATCGGGCTATGTTTACATTGGCAGTGAAGGATCTGTTTGGAGCCTACATTACACATTCTGTCGTAATTGATGAGAAGAATAATGCTGCATGCACTGCTATTTTTCCCATCAAAGTGATGGACACTATGACAGCCCATTGTTGGTGTATATGTGTCATTTTAAAGATTATTTAGATTCTGTCCTTTGATCTGCTTTCCTCATATTAAAAATCCTACTCATCTTCCTATTCAAGCTGAAAGCACTATGACACAGATTTAATAATCCTATCTAGAGATGAGCGAACACTAAAATGTTCGAGGTTCGAAATTCGATTCGAACAGCCGCTCACTGTTCGAGTGTTCGAATGGGTTTCGAACCCCATTATAGTCTATGGGGAACATAAACTCGTTAAGGGGGAAACCCAAATTCGTGTCTGGAGGGTCACCAAGTCCACTATGACACCCCAGGAAATGATACCAACACCCTGGAATGACACTGGGACAGCAGGGGAAGCATGTCTGGGGGCATAAAAGTCACTTTATTTCATGGAAATCCCTGTCAGTTTGCGATTTTCGCAAGCTAACTTTTCCCCATAGAAATGCATTGGCCAGTGCTGATTGGCCAGAGTACGGAACTCGACCAATCAGCGCTGGCTCTGCTGGAGGAGGCGGAGTCTAAGATAGCTCCACACCAGTCTCCATTCAGGTCCGACCTTAGACTCCGCCTCCTCCGGCAGAGCCAGCGCTGATTGGCCGAAGGCTGGCCAATGCATTCCTATGCGAATGCAGACTTAGCAGTGCTGAGTCAGTTTTGCTCAACTACACATCTGATGCACACTCGGCACTGCTACATCAGATGTAGCAATCTGATGTAGCAGAGCCGAGGGTGCACTAGAACCCCTGTGCAAACTCAGTTCACGCTAATAGAATGCATTGGCCAGCGCTGATTGGCCAATGCATTCTATTAGCCCGATGAAGTAGAGCTGAATGTGTGTGCTAAGCACACTCATTCAGCACTGCTTCATCACGCCAATACAATGCATTAGCCAGTGCTGATTGGCCAGAGTACGGAATTCGGCCAATCAGCGCTGGCCAATGCATTCTATTAGCCCGATGAAGTAGAGCTGAATGTGTGTGCTAAGCACACACATTCAGCACTGCTTCATCACGCCAATACAATGCATTAGCCAGTGCTGATTGGCCAGAGTACGGAATTCGGCCAATCAGCGCTGGCTCTGCTGGAGGAGGCGGAGTCTAAGGTCGGACCTGAATGGAGACTGGTGTGGAGCGATCTTAGACTCCGCCTCCTCCAGCAGAGCCAGCGCTGATTGGCCGAATTCCGTACTCTGGCCAATCAGCGCTGGCCAATGCATTCTATTAGCCCGATGAAGTAGAGCTGAATGTGTGTGCTAAGCACACACATTCAGCACTGCTTCATCACGCCAATACAATGCATTAGCCAGTGCTGATTGGCCAGAGTACGGAATTCGGCCAATCAGCGCTGGCTCTGCTGGAGGAGGCGGAGTCTAAGATCGCTCCACACCAGTCTCCATTCAGGTCCGACCTTAGACTCCGCCTCCTCCGGCAGAGCCAGCGCTGATTGGCCGAAGGCTGGCCAATGCATTCCTATGCGAATGCAGACTTAGCAGTGCTGAGTCAGTTTTGCTCAACTACACATCTGATGCACACTCGGCACTGCTACATCAGATGTAGCAATCTGATGTAGCAGAGCCGAGGGTGCACTAGAACCCCTGTGCAAACTCAGTTCACGCTAATAGAATGCATTGGCCAGCGCTGATTGGCCAATGCATTCTATTAGCCCGATGAAGTAGAGCTGAATGTGTGTGCTAAGCACACACATTCAGCACTGCTTCATCACGCCAATACAATGCATTAGCCAGTGCTGATTGGCCAGAGTACGGAATTCGGCCAATCAGCGCTGGCTCTGCTGGAGGAGGCGGAGTCTAAGGTCGGACCTGAATGGAGACTGGTGTGGAGCGATCTTAGACTCCGCCTCCTCCAGCAGAGCCAGCGCTGATTGGCCGAATTCCGTACTCTGGCCAATCAGCGCTGGCCAATGCATTCTATTAGCTTGATGAAGCAGAGTGTGCACAAGGGTTCAAGCGCACCCTCGGCTCTGATGTAGCAGAGCTGAGGCTGCACAAGGGTTCAAGCGCACCCTCGGCTCTGATGTAGGAGAGCCGAGGGTGCACTTGAACCCTTGTGCACCCTCAGCTCTGCTACATCAGAGCCGAGGGTGCGCTTGAACCCTTGTGCACACTCTGCTTCATCAAGCTAATAGAATGCATTGGCCAGCGCTGATTGGCCAATGTATTCTATTAGCCTGATGAAGTAGAGCTGAATGTGTGTGCTAAGCACACACATTCAGCTCTACTTCATCGGGCTAATAGAATGCATTGGCCAGCGCTGATTGGCCAGAGTACGGAACTCGACCAATCAGCGCTGGCTCTGCTGGAGGAGGCGGAGTCTAAGATCGCTCCACACCAGTCTCCATTCAGGTCCGACCTTAGACTCCGCCTCCTCCAGCAGAGCCAGCGCTGATTGGCCGAATTCCGTACTCTGGCCAATCAGCACTGGCTAATGCATTGTATTGGCGTGATGAAGCAGTGCTGAATGTGTGTGCTTAGCACACACATTCAGCTCTACTTCATCGGGCTAATAGAATGCATTGGCCAATCAGCGCTGGCCAATGCATTCTATTAGCGTGAACTGAGTTTGCACAGGGGTTCTAGTGCACCCTCGGCTCTGCTACATCAGATTGCTACATCTGATGTAGCAGTGCCGAGTGTGCATCAGATGTGTAGTTGAGCAAAACTGACTCAGCACTGCTAAGTCTGCATTCGCATAGGAATGCATTGGCCAGCCTTCGGCCAATCAGCGCTGGCTCTGCCGGAGGAGGCGGAGTCTAAGGTCGGACCTGAATGGAGACTGGTGTGGAGCGATCTTAGACTCCGCCTCCTCCAGCAGAGCCAGCGCTGATTGGTCGAGTTCCGTACTCTGGCCAATCAGCGCTGGCCAATGCATTCTATTAGCCCGATGAAGTAGAGCTGAATGTGTGTGCTTAGCACACACATTCAGCTCTACTTCATCAGGCTAATAGAATACATTGGCCAATCAGCGCTGGCCAATGCATTCTATTAGCTTGATGAAGCAGAGTGTGCACAAGGGTTCAAGCGCACCCTCGGCTCTGATGTAGCAGAGCTGAGGGTGCACAAGGGTTCAAGTGCACCCTCGGCTCTCCTACATCAGAGCCGAGGGTGCGCTTGAACCCTTGTGCAGCCTCGGCTCTGCTACATCAGAGCCGAGGGTGCGCTTGAACCCTTGTGCACACTCTGCTTCATCAAGCTAATAGAATGCATTGGCCAGCACTGATTGGCCAGAGTACGGAATTCGGCCAATCAGCGCTGGCCAATGCATCCCTATGGGAAAAAGTTTATCTCACAAAAATCACAATTACACACCCGATAGAGCCCCAAAAAGTTATTTTTAATAACATTCCCCCCTAAATAAAGGTTATCCCTAGCTATCCCTGCCTGTACAGCTATCCCTGTCTCATAGTCACAAAGTTCACATTCTCATATGACCCGGATTTGAAATCCACTATTCGTCTAAAATGGAGGTCACCTGATTTCGGCAGCCAATGACTTTTTCCAATTTTTTTCAATGCCCCCAGTGTCGTAGTTCCTGTCCCACCTCCCCTGCGCTGTTATTGGTGCAAAAAAGGCGCCAGGGAAGGTGGGAGGGGAATCGAATTTTGGCGCACTTTACCACGTGGTGTTCGATTCGATTCGAACATGGCGAACACCCTGATATCCGATCGAACATGTGTTCGATAGAACACTGTTCGCTCATCTCTAATCCTATCTAATATTTAGGCAGTGTAACTGTAGTACAGATATCTAAAAATACATCAAGTGTATCCAAGTCACTTGACCAGGATAATAAAGTTGATTCATCTTTACACATTTTTGTCTACCTTTACACCATCTAACATTTGGCTTACTGTGCACAAGTTTTCCCTGTCCATGGCACCAGCTTCCTGCAGCCCCCACAGCTGATCTATACAGAGACTCTGATCTGTCCCTCATACCTGCCCTAGGAATATTACCACTGCGCCCTGTCTGAGGCAGAGCCCAATAGTAATAGTGACTTCACCACAGACTGCAATGCATCAGTATTGTATTTTATCGTATAACCAATCTAAGGATTGCAGGTTCAAGCTCCCTAGCATGGTTGACAACATTTGTAAACAGTTCTTAGGGTTAGTAGGTTGTGGTTTTCAAGTTATTTGGTCTTAAGTGGATATGGTTTCCAATTTTCAGCAAGGAAGGACCAGCAGCAAAACTTTTTTGCAGTGCTTGTTATCTACATGTCCTCTCTTTACAGGTACTACCTCTTATTTATAGAACAAAAAATCTGCATAAAATAATGCATCATGCTGTACTATCTTGTCTGCGCAGCATGGAAAACACTAGGCTCCTTATGCTGCACCCCTCCATATTTTACACAACACTGCTCCACACTGTATGATGCCCCCTAATGTCCTCATACAGTATAACACCCCCTACAGAGTTGTCCCCACACAATATAGTGAAGCCCACAGAGTATAATACCCCTTTTTTGGCCCCCATACATCGTATTTCCCCAATAGCACGCCTCTACAGAATAAAGCCCGCTTTATTGTCCTTGTTGGCCATAGCAACCATTCATAGAGCAGCTTTCTTTTCTTACAATTCTCATGAAAGCTGCAATGTGATTGGTTACTATGGGCAACAAAGATGGTTATTATTTTAGACTTTTATAAATCTGCTCCAATATATATCCTACTAATATTATAAATGTGAAAGTTTGTGTATTTGGATGTTTGTTCCTCAATCATGCAAAAATGGCTGAATGGAGGATTTGAATGAAATTTGGCACATAGATAGATTGTAACCTCGATTAAAACATAGGCTACTTTTTATCCCGGGAAATCACATGGCTCCACGACCACTATGAACGAATTTATGTTCATACTACACTAAAGGACACTTGATGACGTCATCAAAGGTCCTTGAGCCGTTCTCGGACAGGATCATGCTATTGTGTGGGCGGAGCTACACACTATTTTGTGGACGGAGCTATATAGTATTGAACCGTACAGTGTGGAAGCTGCTGAAAATGGAGTCTCATGGAAGGTCAGGAGAGTAGAGAACATGCAGACTGTGTGTGGGCAAGAGGAGTATATGGGGTGTAGAGTTTGTGTGAGTAAGATGGGGGAATGTGGTGTTCAGGCTCTGATGGGCGGGGGGGATCTGTGGCAAATTTCAGCAACATCCGCTCAGCCGTTTCTAACACAGAAGCTTCTCAGACACTGACATAAGAACACCCCTGTAATCCCAATAGCCAGATGTAGCAGAGCTTAGGCAGCGCTGTAGCACAGCTGGGTATTTTCTCCATATACAGAGATGTAGATACAGCTGGGCGAGCTGTGCATATGCAGAGATGTAGCAGAGCTGAGATGCGGGAGCTGGCAGATCATGGACAGCAGCAATTGGCTAAATATAAGTGGAACATCGCCAACAACAACACACAGACGAAGTCACAGGCAGAGGCATATATATATATATATATATATATATATATATATTGCGTGTGTGTGTGTTATATACAATTCATTTACATAAAATTGGAAAAACCCTTTAATTGTAGAAAGAAATACTTAGCATATTTACATTAATGGACTGTGTATTTTGTTTTCCAGGAAAAATAAGTGATCCAAACGGCTATAGGAAAGTCCAAAATGGCCGTCGGGTTGAAGATGATTGTATGAAAAAATCAGGAGAAAAACACGAGCCCGAGAACGTGCATGTCAGATCACATTTCTGCGTTATCATTTAACATGAGGTTCTCTGTGACTTTGATGTTGATGGTCTATAGGGGTTTGGGGTCTATAGGAGTTTTGGGGTTAGTTGAATGGACTCTGGCAGCTTTTTACAGGTCAGTCTCATTCAAGTGGTACAGACATGGTCACAGCAAATAGAAAGCTGTAGCTGGTAAACAATAAAGGGATGCCGAGCTAGCCAGAGCTGCAGCTGTCCTTCAATCAGCTGATCATTGGGGGTGCTGGGATAGATCATCAATATCCTGTAAAACCCATTTAGTAGGTTAGACCAGAGATGTACAACTTGTGGGTGAGGATCACAGACTTAGCGCCAGAATCATCTTTTGACATACTGTACCATATGCAATACATTTCCCTTTTATGGGGTCAGGGAGCAATGATACCTTGGTATAATAAGATTACACTAACTCTACCAGTAAAACTAATAAGAACATACAAAGAATGTATTTTATATTATGTACGTAGATTGCATTTCATTAATTCTGACCAAAGGTATCATTTGTGTCATTGTACTGAGTTCAGTAAGTGTGATCACACAATGTATATATACATATATACATTTACGACTTGTCCCTGTACAAAAGTGTGCTTAGAGGTGATGTATATAGAAATGTTATTATTGTCAATTTAAAAAGTTGTAGACTCCTGAGGTATTGCCAAAGGCAAACAGTATGGCATACAGTTGCATTAGCCAGCACTTTACATCACATACATATGTTCAGAGATTTTAGTGACTCGTGCCAAATGTAACATTGAATGCAATGGGAATAGCGCCTTACTGCTTGCTGCTACCCCATACCCTATGATCTGCACAGAGGTAGACTAGGGATGCTTATGAAGAAAGTAGCACCCATCCTATTTCTAGGCTATGGAGCACGTTACATATATCATAAGGTTATATATGGAAATTTCACTACAAAAAACAATTTTTACTTGGATTTACGGGTGGGCAAGACTGTAATCCTAAACAACGCAAGACTCATGATAAGAGACATTGGAGGTCATGCAATCAGTGTTGTAGGATACCTTTATTGTAAAAAGAGTGCAATATGATAATAGATATGCTCAATGTATTCATTTATCCAAAGTTACTGCCCAACTGTTTGACATCCATTGATGAACATGAGCTCCCTTGTTTCATAAACACTAGCTGGCCTTGCTATTACATGTCTCAAAATATAATGCTGTCAAGTGTTGCCTGTAGCCAAGTGACAATGGGGGGGATCTTAATATATTATGGGTTACAAGTTGATCTAGGTACCCACCTGTTCCATCTGTCTGTACCGTCTCTTAAGGACCATTGTAAGCAAAATATCTACTTTGTCTTCCACCTAATTTTATTCTCCGTTCACAACAGTAGAGATTGTTACTCATCTCGTATACTGTAGCAGTGTTGTTCTTGTATGTAGCTTGTGTGTTGAAGCGATAGAAGGTAATGGATTGGACACATGACAGATGTTCCCCACTACAGCACTAGAGTAGCTAGTATCCTCTGATAGAAGCATTACATGCTCTAGTTACAGAAATAAACTAAAAACATATCTACCTACAAAAGAAAAATGTGTTGGCAGCTATTGATGTAGATTAGATGTACTGTGGCCAGAAATCTGTGTTTAGGTCTTTCCATTCATCTACAAAGCTTTTGAAGAAGTCCATGCCAGCTAGGTAGGTGGGCAGGTTCTTCCTCGCAGTGCTGTGCTGACCAGATGTCTTCCCACTTCTCCTTCCCTTCTCCTTTCACACATGCAGTCTCACAGACACAAAAAGGGCAACTGCAGCTGCACCCCCCTCCTCCCTCCCCACCTCTATTTATTGTATTACTGTAGACCTCTTTTATAGGTGAGGGTTATTAAGGAAAATTCTGGAAAAGATAAGTACGTCTTGACACGTACTACATATTAATGCAATAATAATATATGATCGGTATAAAATAATTGCAGTCTCTAGTTTTTATAGGAATTCTCACTGCTAAACAATGTGTATCTCTGATACATTCATGAATTGTTGGTGTGTCAGGTACCAGTTTTATTGTGGAGGCTCTGACAGTTTTAGTAGGGATTGATATATCTACAGCGAGACAAGCAGATAACATATTAATGGTATCAGTGAGTCGGACAGCTAGAGCGTGGATAATGCCCATTAATTGATGTGTCAGCTGGCTTCTTGTGTTCTCCTCATTTACATTTACTTCCATGGTACGGTCCTGCAGCGAGGCACATCAGCTGCTGCCAATATGCTGAGCATGAGGTGGCATTTATTGTAATTTCATCAATACTATTTGCTTATAGCTGGTGGAAGTGCCTGTCGGTGCCCGCTGTGGGGCTGGTGTGACATAAAACAGCTGGGCAAGGAGATTACTAATTGCAGGTCTCCTCGGCACTAAAGCCCGGCTCCGCTAGTATGACAGCTCTGAAATGGCCTTTCACTATGGCTGTGTTTATTGTGTGTGGACATATTGAATAAAACATGGCACGCATCGAGATTTAACCTTCAAATATCTGCTGAGCAGGTTGAGGCCGCGTTGACAGCAAAATATGCGAATAATCATTTTAAGATTGGCCCAACATATGGTTTTCAGTCACTAATGTAAACACTGCAATAAAAATAGCTGGAAATAATCCTGATTTTCTCATGATAGGCCTGGAATGTGAGTGACATTTGAGGATCTAGTGTAAAGTACAGTCAAGGTTGATCGAGTTGCAAAACCACTCGAAAAACAGTAGCGTAGAATAGTGGATACCGTACATGGCATGAGTATTGGTCTATGTTTTTATACCTTACTACATTGACAGGTAAAAAAAATTGACTCATCAACCTCATAAAATGCTATTTGACCAGGGTCCCACAAAGCATATAGCAGTCCGGGGTTCTTCTGAGTGTATTCTCAATGGAATGGACCCTCTGCACCTACATGTAGTCATGTCAGGATTCTACTGTATAAAACACTGTTACCAGCCAGGTTTTCTACAAGATAACATCAAGCGCTATCACTGTCATAATAGATACAAGTGCATAGCTATAGGGGGTGCAGGATTAAAAATCGCTATTGAATCCTGAAGCTCAGGGAGCCCAAAGGCTTCTGTACAACATAATACAACAATAGTATAGGTAGCACATGGTAACTGAGGGCCCCGTTACATACATTACGCCTTTGAGTAGGTGCTTGACATAAGCACAGGTAAACCAATCAATATATCTCAGCCAGAATATAAAAGGAAAGAATCCATTACAATATACCAAGTTTATTTGAGATGATGGGAGAGTGGGGGTTCACAGAATTGGGAAAACATTCATCCTATAGCAAAGTTAGGAAGAACTGCTAGAAACAAATGGTCTCTTTGGTGGATCATACAAAACTTTGCAAACAGAGTAATTCTTTACATGGTTTAAGGGGTAAAGAAACAAAAGAAGTAATACTCACCAATCCCCTATTGCTCCAATTCCAATATTGCGTTGGACACCTATCTCTGCTCTCTGCTCCTGTTCTTTCCTGACTGTTCCCTGACCACAGTGGGACCTACCTCAGACAGTGACTAGCTGAGTGCTAACTGTGTCCACAAGTGGGCATTTCCATTTGGGTTGGGGGATTTCCCACAGATGGGACTGTTGTCCTTCGATTTTACCAAGGCAAGTTTTGGTGACTGTGTTATTTCCTATATGCCGAGAAGGGCCAGGGAGTAGAGACCAGCAGCAAACCCCAGTAATGTGTGAATGTAATGGGGGATTGGTGTGTGCTGCTTTTATTTTTTTACTTTTACAAAGAAAAAAAAAACCTCCTGGAAAAACTCTTTAGCACCACACTTTGCTATACCCAGTGGTAGGATGGGAGCCCAGGGATCTCTGCAGTAGATAAGAGATAGAAGTTCAACCCTAAACACAAGCAAACTTTCCAACAATTCCATTTAATACGACTGGTTAGAAGATGGTACCTGAAGATATCCAGGGAGAGCGGGAGATGATATCTATAATAAATGTCAGTGTCAAATGTTAAGTATATTAAATTACCGCATGAACATTTTGTATTTGGAGCTCACAGGACCTTTCAGATACTGTAGATACTCTTCATGCACTTTATTTTCCGTTTGCATAAAAACAGTTAATATATTTGTAATAATGGGTGATTTTCTATGTTTTATGTCTTTGTATGTCTGGACAGTCAGATAATTTGCTGTACAGTATACGTCTGTATCTGTGTAATTGCTTGTTCAGTATCCAAAAATACATTGTTTGTGGTCATTTATCCATTAGGGACAACTATTCTGCTCACAGGGTTTATAGACTCAGAGATGCTTTACCCAATAACAATCAAAAGTTATTAAAATGATCATTATAAAATAATAGGTTTTTCTCAATGCCCTAAAAGCAAACTCCGCCGGCTATCATTACATATATGAAATAAAGTAATAACCAACATTCACTGGAAAGAATTCCCAAGATACCCAATAAATTTTCCAGTTGATGAAACACGTTTCCTTAGTTGGACAGGATGACTTACCATAGACGCAGTAATTGCCCGAATAAACTCTTCTATGTGTACTGTGTTCTTGTAGGGTCACTTTTGGTCTTTAATTTGTCAGTTTATCTATAAAACCTACCAGGGTCTGTATATTTCTATAATTGGCAAGTTCTTCTGTATAAATTGGCTAATCATACAGAATCGGCTTGATCTGATGTCCCGATGTGCACGGGCACTACTTATATATTCGCTTGCACACAGCAAAGCCTATTCCACAGTCCCAGTGCCCGAGTCCACACTGCAGAGCCATATACACACTATGGGGCAGATTTATACAGTGTCTTACAGTAAAACTATTGTAGTTGTTCCATATCAACCAATCACAGCCCAACTTTCATTTATAGTGCTTTTCAAAATGAGAGCTGTGTCATGATTGGTTTCTAATATAGTTGATCTGTAAGACATGTTTGGAGTTTTTTTGATGTAGATTCTCCCCCCCCATCAGTATGTCTTTTTTTTGGAATATGGGATGGAAATCCATGCAAACACGGGGAGAACATACAAACTCCTTGCAGATGGTTTTTTTTTTACCCTTGGCAGGATTTGAACACCAGGATCCAGCACTGCAAGGCTGCAGTGCTAACCACTGAGCCACCGTGTGGCCCCCTAGGTTTTTTTTTTTTTTTTTTTTTTTTTTTTTTTTTTTTGTAATATATATAAATCTGCCCCTATGTGTGCTGCCACATAGTGACTCCTTATAGCAATTCATTGCACCCTTCCATAGTATAGCATGCAACAGTTTTTCCTCTCATAGGAGGAGATTTATTATTGTCTGTAGGCCAGATACCTGGTATAAAATAACTTGCAAACCTCGAGCTTGTGACTTTTTATATGCTAGCTACAACAACAATTTAGGACAATTTAATGGAGCAAATGATCACTGAAAGTTGCACCAGCTACAAGTCGGCATAGATTCTAGTACAGGCACAAAGCCAGCAGAGGAACTGCCACATTTATGAAGAGCTACATGTTTCCTTATAAACCAGGCAGGTCATCTGTTGGTGCCAGGAATATGTCAGTCTTTATAAATAGACCCCATAGACTCCTGCGGAAAAAACTTCTGTGTATCTACATATTAAGGCCCGTTGCACACAATCGTGGACTAGGTCAGAGTGCTATCTGGGTTTTTCTCGGATAGCACACTGACCCATTAATTTCTGTCGCCCCACACACATGACTGTATATTACACGGATCATCAGTGTATGGGTCATCAGTCCATGCTGCAAAACTCTGTACAGGTCCTATTCTTGTCTGGTTTTGCTTCCATGCTTCCAAGGCCCCCATGGGCCATAAATGGGGCCGAGGAAGCACGGCCAGTACCGTTCATTCACAGCTGGTGGCTCAAACATGGTCATGTGCAATGGGCCTAAATCAGGGGCACACAAGGGCACAGAATGGGCCCATGCTAGTTGTAGTTACCCTGGTAATAGATGAGACTGTGTAGTCTGAGGCATATAGTAGTATACCTCATAAGGTAAGACATTAGCACTGTCCCCATATCAAGCACCAGCCTGAAAACAGCAACTAGGATTCATTTAAGGGAGCATGAAAACATTGAGATGGAGTATTCCTTTAAATTACCCAGTGCAATCTTTTAAAGGGAGTCTCATAAATTGTCTTAAATTAAGTAGTCCAATAGATGCACCATTTCCTTGAAAAAATAATTTCTAGAAATATGCAAATAGGGATCAAATGCATTTGGACATCTCAGAGCCCTGGACTCTCCCCCTTTGCACTTGTTTCCAGTTGATAGACTCCCTTTAAGTAACTGTGAAAATCTGCCTGTAGTTTTACTTTCAGCCCAGTTGGATCTGTGACCTATGTGAGCCCGAGCTCTGAATCCCCCCTAAAACGCCCACTAGAAGAGCAGCCTATTTAAGTAAAACTTCCTAAATCCAGTTCAGCTTCATACTGAGAATTTATAAGTTTAATTTCGGTGTAATTAAAACCATAAAACATTCCCTGTGACTTGTCTTACACTGTGCGGTGATGGTTCATCCATTGTGCATTACCTTCTGTGTTATACACATGAACATTTTAAGGTGTAAATATACTTTTGTATGGAGCATTTTTAGCGGAAATGGTTTGTGTGCATTCGGAGTACTTTGGGTGTCGATGTATACGATTCATCCTTTTAATAAAATGTACCTTTTTTTGCATTATGTTTTTCATGTATTATTTACATTGCTGTAAATTGCTTCTATTCCATGTCATTAGTTATGAAAGCAGACAATGAGATTTACAGTTTAATTAATATAAAATGTATTTTGTATGCAAATAATGTGATTGTTTACGTAAGGCTGGAAGTATTTTAGGTACAGTTAGATGAAAGCATTAAAACATTCTGATAAAGAAGTAAAGTGGGTCAAGCATTGCTACAATACATTACAAGGCTTGTGGGAATGAGATTAAAATTATATTACACAGCACAGCCTCTGAAGGAAACCAGAGACAGATCCGTTCACCTGCAAGAAAAATATATTAACAGATGGCAGAACTCAACGCATTAAACTACGGAACAGACGAAGATAGATCATATAATCTTGTGTCCATGCTTTTAGCTGTCAACTATGCAGAGATGTAGAAGAGATAAAAATAATGTCCATTCATCCATAAATGTCCTATTATTATCATACTACATCAATAGTCACATTTGTATAGAAATCTATGTAAATATCCTCCAATTCCAAGTCAATTTCTTGGCTCCATATTGGCCAGGCAGAGTATCCATCTGTGTTAGGATCTGTTTCGGCCTTGTAGATCTCATCCGCACTGATCAGTGTTCCTTGCTATGTTCAGTGCCATAGGAGCACTATTTTATTTGTTCTTATTTTTTTTTATTTTGTACATGACTATGACTGGACGGATGGAAGATGTGACTTAGGTTACATGCATATGAGTGTGTTTTGTCATTGGGCTCAGCGCCGCACCTCCCATGAGGCGACCTGAAGCGAGCGCTTCAGGCGGCGCTATGTCAGGACCCCAGGGAGGGCGGCATTTTTGATTACCTAAGCCATTCCAGGACAAGCTGTCCTGGACTGGCTTAGCACCGAGCGGTGGCTTGGGGAGGCCACTGGAGCAGTGCTGCTCCAGCAGCCTCCCCTCACGCTCAGGCAGAGAGCAGGTCATCTCCGTACCTGCTTTTTGCCTGCGAACGGCACTAAGCCGTGCCCCCTTCACTCGGCCACGCCCATTCGCTCCGCCCCCTCCTCCGGGGGGGGGGCTTTCTGTATTTCGCCTCGGGCGGAAAAAGGGGTAGGTTCACCCCTGATTGGGCTTGTCATGTTTTAATGACTAGCACACTGACCCTTATATTCTACAGACTCATACATACACCTGCGTATTATCAAGGGTCTGTCAGCTCAGGGCAAAACTCAGGACAGGTCCCTATTCTAAGGTCTAAGGACCAATCCTCTATTACCTCACAATACCTTAATAGTGAGTTTGAGACTGTTTTTCCGTAGTCCAATAATAGCTTTAGCCTAAGACCCCACAGAACGTCCTGCAGCAATAAAGCTCGGTGGTAACGCATTGCGGTTCTTCTCGCAGCGCTTTAAACAGAAAATTCAGTGTTTTCCTCCGCATTCTTTCTGTTACAATTATATCTATGGGGAAACCATAGATATAATTGACATGCTGCAGTTTTTACCACAAAGCGGGCATGGGATTCGCTAGAATTTTTCCTACGGCGTTTCCGTCCTGTGTGGCCCTAGCCTTAAGTGGAGTTCTCCTTAAAACATGACTGTATGTCTATCTATGAACGCATTTAGAGAGCTTACACCGGGGTTAGTGAAAAGTTACAATAGGATTCAAGATGTTGATTAACATGGATCTACGATGAGAATATGATATTCTATTTATGGGCCGCATATTACAGTAACAAGTCCTCTGGGCTCAATGCTAAATGGCAGATATTATCAGTAATAGCTGCGAATAAAGAATACAGCAGAAATATTTATGAGTCCGCTGTATTCATTAGCCTGAAGTCTCTTCTCTTTTCCAAGCCTCCTTCACTGTGGATACTGCCACCCTCCATAGATATTATACAGACGACACAATTGTTTATTTTGTGCGGATTTATCATTAAATAGACTACCATATTCTGCTAACACCTTCACTTTCAACAGGAATTCAACAGGTATCTGGACATCTGCTCAGATGAAGCTGGTCATGTTCCTGACTTACCGAGCAAAATGCAGAAAGGCTTACCAACCTGGGAATGTGCTATACCGAAAATCATAATGTAATATGACAATGCCTTATATTACTGTGGGCCAACTGTTTGCTATCTACTCAACTTCTTTAGAGGTTTCTGTCCTTTAATTCTTTTTTTTTTTTTGTCTATGCCACATTCTTTTATTTGTCATGAAACTCTCCTTAGGCCCGGTTCACATCTGCGTTTGGGATGCCACTTGGGGACCCCCCGAATGGAAACCTATATGCATAGAAAAGCGTAGGACTTTTCTCTCCGCATGTTTAGTGCGGAAACCACATGGACTCCATTATAGTCTATGGGGTCCACATGTGTTCCAAGGCAACCGCTTTTATGTGCTTAAAAAGAGGACTCCCCGAACACAGATGTGAACTGGGCCTTAGCTTTAGATTAGAAGAACAAGCCTGTTTTCTCCCAAAAATAGAGGCAGTGACCTGCACAGGTTGTGTATGGTATTACAGCTCAGCTCCAACCACTTAGACCACTAGGCTTAGATGTAATAATAGATACAACCGATCAACAGGTTTGATGCGGATTCTGGAGAGCATCAACCATGTTTTCTGATCCTGAACAATCCCTGTAAAGTTATATCTCAAAACAACACGTACAACATTCCATATGTGAATATATACAACATGTCACATAACCTGATATCCAACATGTATGATATTCTGTTAGGTCAGGAATGGAAGATGGCTGTCAGTCCTAGGCTATGTTAGAAGCATATGTGCTGGACAGTAGATATGTAAGAAACAAACAGTGGTAAGAAGCTTAGGGCGAAGAGTTGTTATGGATTGGTAAAGGAGTTTTTCGCTTCTACTTATACAAATACTCGAGCATTACTGAAGAATTCTTGTCCATTTAATTAACTAGCCCTTGAAACGGAAGAAATGCTAGATCAGTGCAGAGTTATATGTAAGATCACAACATAATACGTTTTTGAAGTGACACTGGTTTCAAATAACAAAGGACCAGTGACCCAAAGCAATGGTTTTGTCCATATGAGAAGGCAGGCTGCCAGAGCACTGTTCACATAATGTAACCCTAGAGCAGCTATCAATATAATGGCTGCTCATCACTATGTGTCAGGTGGTCTTAAAAAATTCACCAGGTCATGGATCCTTTTCTATTATCGTACTCAAGTGATTTGTGCTTTGATTTTGAGGATTCTGGAAAGTCATCTGATTTTCTTCGTATTCTCTCATATCCATTGGCAGCATAAAAGTGACAGCCTTTACTCTGCCCCTAAGAAGACAAAAAACAAATATATATTTAAGGTCCTCACACAGTATATGACCCCTTTTTATGGCCCTCACTCACACAGTATATGATCCCCTATTTTTACCCCCCCCCCAAACACACACACACACACACACACAGTATATGATCCCCCAAACCCCACATGGAGTAGTGGTTGGTAAATCTTACTTATCTGTCTACAGTCCAGTCCTGGTTGTCCTTTTTTGCCACCTCCAAGGTGCACTGCAACAAATGCTACAGAATGCCAAGACCTAAACGTAGAATCCCAGCATTTTTCAGCATAATAACATAAATGTAATGCCATCTAGAAGAGGCTGTAGAGGGCAGCCAGGACAGGACCATGGACAGGTGACTAAAAATTATTGGTAGCTGCTTATTGAAAAAAAAAACAACAAGTAGCTGCCGATTAAAAAAAAAAAAAAAATCTGCCCTCAGTTTATTCCATGAGGTGCCGCATGAGGCGTTGCCTCATGAAGGTGCGCTCCAGCAGTTGCCACTTGGTTCGGACAATGCATGCCACCCACCCTGTCTGGATACAGGATGTAGCAGATAATTAGATAAATACAAGCAGCACAGCTCGGAGCAGTCAGCTTATAAAATAACCATTTATGGGAACAGAATTAGAAGAAATTCTTATCTACTAATAGAGTGAGCAGTCTAGTACAGACATACAGACAAAGCCACAGAGTGAACAGATGTACAAGAAATACATATAGACTGATCAGTAAGACATTAACCCTGTCATATCACATCAATAAGAAACTATGATTTTGTGGAAAAACATGTCCTATTACACTAGTGGAATCCAAATCCAGAGAGAGGTGCGTGCCCTGTGTGTGAGGCTGACAGTCTGTCTCTTCTGTAGATATGGATTCTATTAGTGATAACAGACTGAGTGAAGGCAGGGAGAAATCAGTCTGATAAACGGCGACATATCAAAATATAATATATCTTAATAAGTTTCAAACATGTTTAAAAAAAAAACCCCAAAAACCTAAAAATTAAAATCACCCTCTTTTGCCTAGATCTCAAATAAAATAAAAATAAATAAAATCAAACATAAAAAATTGGGTATCCCAGCATCTGAAAATGTATGAACTACAAACATGTAAAATAATATTTCCTATTTCGGAAGTCAAAATGACCAAACCACTTTCTAAAAATTTTTTGATGAAAAGCAATTGACACATTAGACATCCCCCAAAATGGTATAAATGAAAAGTAAATCTGCCCCCACAATAGAAGACGCCTTATACAGCTCCATGTATTAAAAATATAAAAAGTTACAGGTGTCAGAAGACAGCAACTTCAAGAAATAAAGGTGTTATAACGTAAAAAAAATTGGTATTGCCGTAATTGTAATGTAGTGCAGAATATAGGTCAGGCCTGGTTCACACCTGCGTTCAGTAGTCCGTGCAGGGAGTCCACAAATCATGCAGAGACAAAAGTAGTTCTTAAAGTACTTTTCTCTCCACATCACTCGTGCGGACACCGTGCGGAAAAAACATGGACCCCATGATAACCTATAAGAAAGTGGTGTGGATGCAGGTTTTCTCTAATTCCACCCCATTCTTTAATTTTCCAGCTTGCCAGTACAGTTTATGGAATATTAAATGCTATAATTACAAAGTACAATTGGTCCTGCAAAAATTAAACCCTCATTTGGTTCGGATTAACGTAAACGTAAAAAGAACGTTATGGCTTTTGGAAAGCAGGGAGTAAAAAACAAAAATCAAGTAATGGATGTGGTTAGGAGGGGTTAAAATCCAATGTGTAGTTTTTTTTCCACACCACAAATCTGAGTTTAACCCTCAATTTTTTTGCCATGGGTATGCAGCTTGGGTCGCCATGTATCCACATGAAGATTAGCCCCATTGTCATTTTCTCTGCCCAAAGTCACAGGTCACTTATTTCTGCAACATGTATTTTCCCGTGTGATCTATAATCCGTGTGTGTGAAAATTTTTCATGCATTTGAAGGCTGCAGAATCCATATTCTCATGAGTGTAATCCAGATTTCACATGAATTTTGTCACACAATTTGCGCCAGAATCCACTTGACAATTTCATTATGTGAACATACCCCAACCTGGAGCAGAACAGCAGGGGAATATTGCATTCTTGCATTCAATTCATTATGTAAAAAGGAAACAAAGGAACATTCCCATGTGGACAGAAGAGGTGCAAAACCTGCCCCCACATACTGACCACTGACAAGATAGAGATACCAAACTCTAACAGGGAATATAAAATGCCAGGTACGTTCACCTGTAACACACCTAATGTGGTGTATTTGATCATTTGCACCAAATGTTCCACTGAAAATCTGTATGTTGGAGAGACTGGTCAGAAACTCAGAATGAGAATTAATTCACATCGCCATACAATCAAACAACAGAGAACTGATCTTCCCGTGCCAAATCATTTTTGCCAGGAACACCACAGCATCATCAATGACATGAAAATCTTGATCTTAAAAGGGAACTTTAAATCAAGGAAACAGCGACTGATTTATGAGTACAAGGCCATGACCCTATTCCAGACGTTGGACAATGGGATGAACATCTCACGTGGGTTTATGTCTTTTTATACACATCATTAAGACAGCCATTAAGATAAGAACTAGGGGATCTGGCAATTGATTGTTTGTTGTTATAAGTATATAGTAACTAGCCTCTTCCCCCCCTCCCTCCTGTAATTCTAGCCCTGTGTCCAGTTATAAATATGCAGCCTCTACAGAGTGTTTTTTAGTTATATCTGAAGAAGAAGCTCAGAGGAAAGCTTCGAAACGTCATATTCTGTCATCATTATGAGTTAGCCATTAAAAAAGGTATCACCTACTGAAGACTTGCAAAGTTTTTTTGTTTTCAATTCATTATGTGATAGATAGGAAGAATATGCAGATCTGACTTTTCATGATGTAATTAGGAAGCCAGTGCATCAAGTATGCACACCAATAGAGGGCGCTGACTGAGAATGTGCAAGTCTATCTTCCATGATGTAATTAGAAAGACAGAGTCTCAGTCAAGCAAACCAAACATTCTCAGTGAGCGCCCTCTATTGGTGTGCATTCTTGAGGCACTGGCTTCCTAATTACATCATGGAAGTCAGATTTGCATATTCTTCCCATGTTCCTTTGCACAGTGGAGCGCTCATGGCTTAATAAGACTCCACACACCTAAATGGTTATGTGATAGATTGATAGATTCCAACTGATATTGATCTGTTACCTGCAATTTCATTTCCAGAATCTCCCTGGCTATCTCTTTGAACACTGGTATTAGCCAAAAAGGATGGTGGTGAAATCTAACACCAGACCCTTATGTCCTGTGCTGCAAAACAGGGCGCCATAATGGGGGACCCATTTTATGCTCTATGTACAACACTAATACTTGACAACACCAATTATTGTTAGAAATGATTGGAAGAATTACAAATAGACTTAGCCCATAGCCTGTTTTTGGACTCTTCTGCACACTGTAGGAAAAAGCTGATTAATAACATTATATATAAAAGGAATTCCTATATATTCATAGTGACATTTAATGCCTAGACATACAGTCCCAAGCAATCTATTCTTGTTCTAGTCATGGTTAGTAAATGTGTCATCTGTACATTTAAGGAACCCTGGAACCAAATACCAACGCACCTTTATGAAAACATTAACCTTTTCAATCCTGTACAAGAAAACTTTGCTGGGATTGTTTCTGAAAATTCATGACAAACTACAATACTATAATTAATAGGAAGTAGCTTAAGTAACTAACAATTCTATTTAGATATATAGACTGCTAAAAAGTACGAAGGAAGAGAAAATTATATATATATATATATATATATATATATATATATATATGTTGGGGAATGGGAGATTAGGATTCTGACTGCTACGTATTTCAGCCTGGTTTCAGTATTTCAATAGATTAATATGAATTGCATTTCAAAGCAAGTAGATAAAAAGCATTCTCCATCTCTTAGGTTAAAACTGTCTGTCATTTCCGATTGTGGCCTGTAAGCTTCAGGTGACAGAGATTAAGAAGCAGATCCTCTTCTGCCATGAACCAATTTCTATACAAATACCTTATAAGCGTCACGGGCCAGATCCATAACAGTGTCATTATAAATTAGTCATATCTAGAAATGCAGGCGACACATTTCTAAAGAGTGTTTCTAATTTATTTCTTATATGTAATTGGGCACACTTGGATGATAAATTGATTGTACAATGCAATGGTATTGGTGGCATGTCCTCCCCGGTATGGGGGCCAGTCTGGTACACAATCATGTGTGGGTTGTGCGCTAATGGCAAATGCCACCATTTTTTTTCTGATTAGAACCTGACCTGAAGATAGAAGACTCTAGTCTATCCTATTATCCTGCAATGTTGATTGAGAGAAAGCCATGAGACATATGGCTTCGCTCCTCATTGTAATGGAAAATAGATTATTAGAATGAATCACTGACTCTACAGCCCATCTGTTGGGTAGAAAAGCTTCCATAACCATTTTAATAAAATTTGCCATTATATTATATTTAGATAATGTAAGAAACAGTCTCTATTTAGTTAATATCCAGTTTTAACATTATTACTTAGGTGCAAATTTGCTTAAAGGGTTTGTCTTCCAAATCTATGAGATGGAGATTGTGGACAGGTTGAATGAAATACTCAACCAAATCCATTCAATGCCGCTAAACAGTTTATGTAAGACCTTAAAGGGGTTTCCCATCCACTTGTTTCAGCAGTTTGCCTGCTGTCTCTTCTTCTCACTTCCTGTATCACAATCCTTCAGCAGATCAGATATGCAGATTCTTGTACAGGATGGACTCAGTGTTATCTGTGTGTTTACATAGAGAGATAACCGACCAGGCTTTATCAGCAAACTGCAATTAACTGAACGAATTGTCCTGGCACTGAGTAAGTGATGTCACTTGTCCTATCTCCCAGGCCCATGGTTATGGAAACTCTGTGTAAACAATGGGAGGAATAAGTTCACATAGCAGGAAAACAAAGCAGCATTTCTAAAGCAATATATTTAGGAAAAGTCTTCAATTTACATAAGCTACCAGTATAGATAGGATCCTTGAGATGGGATGACCCCTTTAAGATGACTTTACAAGGTTGGAGCAACTATTGGATATTTATGAGCAGCCACTTTGATTTTAAAATAAAATATATTTGTATTACTGTAAATTGGTTTAAAAACTGATAAAAGCTACTTAACGGAGATGTCCCATCATTAAATGTTATAACCTATGTTTGATCATTTGAGTGACAATTACCTCTGCTAATCATAATAATGTCAATAGGAGACAGACTCACCCATGGGAAAGGGGCAATGACCAGTGGCAAAGAGGCAATGTTTACTGCCACTATATTCATTCTCTATGAAGCTGATGTCCTGATAGCAGAATACAGCTAGGCTGCCAAGCATACAGCATTTGTTCAGCACTGAGGCTAAAGATTGGCCTAAGCAAAAGAAAGGAGAAGGAAAGCAGACTAATTCTAATAGGTAGTGGTGTAATTAGGAATGGTGGGGCCCCGTAGCAAACTTTTGATGTTGAAGACCTCAACCAACTGACCCCTGCCACCAACCCCCCCCTCGCGCATTTCTGCACACACTATAATACCCCATATTGGCCCCTGCACACTGTATTATGTCCCCATAGTGGCCCCAGTACACAGTATTGTGTCCCATTGTGGACACACATGAACAATTATTATACTCTGGGGTCTTTTCAGAGTATAATAATCGGAGACCCAGAGGGATACAAACATAACAAACTACTGTTACTTACCTATCTCCCGACTCCCCTGCATTCTATGTCGCCGTCGGGCCATCTTCTGGGACATCATGTAACCGGGACCCTGCGTCGCGGGTCATATGACGTCACATAAGTAGGCCGAAGCCTGCCTGGAGAGGTAAGTATCACAGTTTATTATGTTATCTTACCTTTCCCGAGCCTCCAATCGTTATATTCAGGGGTCCGAAAAGACCCCTGAGTATAATAGTGCTTGTGGGGCCCGCGCCGTCACTTACCAATCCTGGCCCCTGCCAAGATCAGTAAGTATATAGGGCCCGTTACTGGCTGGAGTAACTGCAGCCGGTAACGGCCTATTAAAAAAAAACGAAAAAAACATGCAGCGGTAACAGCTGCCAGGCCCCTAATGTCCCAGGCCCTGTGGCAGCTGCTACCCCTGCTACCTCAGTAGTTACGCCACTGCTAATAGGTGAAGGAAACCTATTCCTTTAATAAGATAAACTACAAAGTTTCTTACATTCACATGGACGCATTTATGACAAACAGCGTTATACACTTTAAGCTTCTGCTGCACTTGCCCATTTGGCCTGGCCATGTGATCATATCTTCTGAAAGAAAGCAAGGTAGTAAAGGAATTTTTTTTACATTAGATCAGTGGCATTCAACATCACAACCAATTTCACCCAAGTGACATTACTATTAACCTTAGATGTTCATACATTTTACAGGGTCAGATTGTGCACGGACACCAAAATGGAAACACCCAGTTTATTGCTAAAGTTCTAGGATGTATAACAGAGGGACAGCACATTACAGAGCTATAAGAAAAGATGCTCCAGATTTCGTACATTGTAGGAAATTCACTGAAACAGAAATATCGGGAGAGGAGACAGATCCTCTGTAATGTTTCATTTTTGTGTAATTGTATAATAAAGGGAAGGATACATCCATTGTATGATATTTGTTTGCTCGGGTTATTGTAAAGGACTTTAATCTAACCACAAAGTGTATGCAGTAATTCAGTATATTATAGAGGGCTCCCATGCTTTCATAGGCCATTGACTAGTAGTTGGCATCAGTATTACCACAATGCTAAGCATTAGAACATTGACTGGCAGGCTATGTTGGCAAATGGCATGATTTGTAATTTAGAATTATCCACACTTTGCTCATTTGCATGTCCTGGCACCATTCACACTAGTGAGCCATTTCGTTTTGAGAGCGTAACAATAGTATCTAACAGATTTTAGAGCAGAATGTCGGCTTTTTAAGATAATATAATTCCATTTGTTTCTTCGTCAAAGAAGAAAAACAGCAATTGCTATACAATCAATCTTCATCTGTCAACCCATATGCACACAAGTGCTAGAAGCTTCACAAATGAATAGACTTAATTACCCGAGTGATAATGTAAGCTAAATTGAATCAGAAGTAAAACACCTCTAAAGCGGTCAATGTAGCCTGATAAAATGTAATTACGTAGAAATGTTCACTTGTTAATAACATACAAAGAAAGCAGAAACTACAAGGACATCTATTCATGAGCAGAAAGCTTCAAAGATAGCGCAGAGACACACAGAGTTTTTATCTGATTCTGTAGAAATCTATGAGAATACACATCATGGAATGATCCGGCGCATGCTGCTACAAAGGGTTCCCCCATAGAGGTATTGCTTCTAGGTAAGAATGAGGAGGCCACAGGAGGCAGCATATGATGGTATATGGAGTGCCTAAAGGTCCGCAGACAATGACATAACCATAACCAATGAGTCCACGCACATGACATTGCTCATGGGGCTGCTGAGATCAATCTATAGAGAGGGATCGATGGCATCACTTGCATAGGGAGATGAAAGGTTGTACAGCTTATAGGGGACAGTAGGTGCACCCCATAGCTTGTACAATTGTAAGTATTTGCATTTGTAGAAGAGGGAAGAGCACACTTTAAAGGAGACTGACTGAAACCCAAGAAAATACATCACCAAACCTCACCTCCAACTACCAAGCTTGTGTCTCCATTCTGTGGAAGATTGTTATTTGCTGCTCACCTACCTTACTTCAGTAAACTCTACATTTTTGCACCTTTTTTCATTCAATCCTGCACTACTATTAAGGCCACCCCAACAACCATCAGGCTTATGGAGGATTACTCTAGTTACTAGTAAGTGCCCAGGGAGAATGCTAACACAACCACCCTGATCATCATTGTACTAGTCTCTGAGGAGTACTAGAGGTCTTGGCGAGTTGCTTGCAGCCACAATGTCCAGTTGTGACGGCCTATTACTCCCACGTTCTCTGCATTCTTCCACTAGGTATCCCTAGAATAGGACATACATATAAGATGACAGGGGTCATGGAGGCCTCCACTTCTGTTTCTGTACACAGTGTAGTAGCCAAGCACGCTATTACCAAACCAAAAATAATCCATATATAGGTGGGTGCTATGCTACTTTCTCTAAAAGGATATATTTGCTTGGGACTGCTTCTTCTGATAGCACAAATCATAACCAGATACCACTTACTTTGGGATCCGTTTATTTGAGACTGTCAACATGACGAATAGTTTAAGAGACACTAAAGGACGCCACTATAAGTCAATATAGTTCCTCAGGGGTTGGCGGCATTCATAATGCAACTCTGAATTTATTTTTGTCATAAACAGTAACAGGTGCCAGTAAAGAATCTAGTCCAAATTTTTGCAAACGTACTATATGAAGTGATTCCAGGCTGAAAGAATAACCATGTTAGTCTTAAAGTACTAATGTGCCGTATTTTCTGGCATATAAGATGACTGGGCATAAAAGACAACCCCCAAATTTTCCAGTAAAAAAATATAGAGTTTGGGATATAGTCGCTGTTTAAGACTACCCCTCTCCTGTGGGGTACCACTGTTAATGCACACTTACCCCTTGGCATACTCTTTAATGCTTTTTTATTTGCTTTCCAGTTGCGGACCATTTGAGGACACATTATATTCAATGCGGCCTCTTGCACCACCGGATATTTTATCCGTGGTGTGGCTGGGCCGCAACCATGGTCCGCAATTTATAGTCCGTAATGGCCATGAATTGCGGCACTGCACAGACTCGCCCATAGAACTCTATGGGCATGTGCAGCAGTTTACGGGCGTCTGCAGAGTCTATGTTGATGATCAGCAACTTGCGGACTGTGTACGACCAGCCTTAATCTGTGTGCACGGGCGCGTCGGCTGCACCAGCTGATGTCAGTGGGTTTGGCCGACCATATAATGTATAAGGGCCTCATGACTCCACTAAAGACAGATGCTGAGGGATCTAAGGAATCGGCACGTTGTGTCAATTGATTGTTTTGCTCACATGGAGGCAGCGTCTTTCTTCCCTCTCCTACTTAGCACACCTGCTTTTTTTATGAAAAAAAAAATTACAACTTTTCTTTTTTCCACCACTTATACCACTTTCCTAAGTGCCAGATTTAATATAATTTATGGCAGAAATCTGTTGTAAATGATGCTGGAAATCTCTGCCAACTATGAGCGTCAAAACTGCCAGTCTTCATAAATCAAAGTTACCTTTGAAGAGCCCTGCAGAGCTCTGGACTGTGTCAGCACTGCCTCTCTGTCTGACATGTATGACTCCCCTCTACTCCAGCTGCAGGTCCTTTGAGCTTGGTCATGTGGATGGAGATCAGAAGGGAAGGCAGAGGAACAAAATTTCTGGCCTCCCCAGCTGCTCTCTGCAAAGGTAAGCTTCAGAGTTTTGGGGGGGACCAGCTAATATATAAAGTAATGAAGTTTTACAAGTGCGGGGAATAGCACTGGTAAACTTAGTATTCCCCAAATAATCCCTCTAACTAGTGATGAGATAAATGGTTAGACTTGTACCTGTCTAGGTAAAACCACTGACTGTTGCAAGAAGCTCTGGCAGCCATGCACTGGCGAGAGTTGTAATAAATATGTCAGGATGAAATATCTCTGCACCAGCCCGCCCCTCTCTGACCTGCTCCTCCGCCCCGCTCTTCCGCCATTCACATCATGTGACTGGGGATGTGGTACATGTTTGGTGTTAAAAAATGGTCCGTGCACCAAAGATCTTCCACATTAACACCCATCTTTGCTAGAAACAGATGTACATGAGTTGATCAATTCCCCCAAAGAGTCCAAATCTCATCTCAGAACACTGTTTATCTCAAAAATTCTGATATTTTATTTTACATTTTTTGACTTGACCCCAGGGCATTTCTTTGTAGGTGACCACATTAAGTTCAGTGAACACTGCAGGATTTCCCTCCATGGTATAATGTTACTTGTTGGATGCAGGACTTGAGAAATGGGACAGAAAAACACTGTCATAATATATAACATTAAAAAGGATTAGGAATCTTGTAATTTATACAGATTTATACATATAACCAGCCGGGCAGCATGGACTGTTACCTGCACTTGTGCATATATTGCTGGAATGATCTTGTCTTGGGGATATTGGTAACCAGCATTTCAGCAGCAGTTTGCTCCTCTTTGGCTAACTGAAGATCAGTGTCTGACTTTTGGTTCGGTCTTGGTCCTGACAGTGTTTCGGTACTTGAATGTCTTTTCATGTGTGCACTGTGTTTAAAATGTTCAGAACTTGAAAGGAGAGAGGACATAGAATACCGGCGGACAGTCATCGCAGTACCTGGAGGGAAAACAGAGTTATTTGGGGTAATCATTTATATTACCAGTTGTCACATTGCTATGGATGTGCTTATTGTTATCACACTATATATAATGTTTATATTCGTATATCTTTCATACTGTATGTCACATCCATATTAAAGGGATTGTTCGGTTTCAGCAAATAAATGATATTGTTTCCACTGTATTATGAAAAGTTGTAAAATTTTCCAATACACTTTCTGTATTAATTCCTCACGGTTTTCCAGATCTCTGCTTGCTGTCATTCATTGTTTACTTCCAGTGGATAAAATCAGTCCATGGTCACGTGATGTACAGTCCATGGTCATGTGATGTACAGTCCATGGTCACGTGATGTACAGTCCATGGTCATGTGATGTACAGTCCATGGTCATGTGATGTACAGTCCATGGTCATGTGATGTACAGTCAACCGTCATGTGATGTACAGTCCATGGTCATGTGATGGACAAACAGGTGCACGGCTGTGCTGTGACTGTAACAAGCTGTGCACATGTATGTATATCATAGTAACGTACAGTATCTTATTTACGTTTCTATTTTCCAAGTTTACTAACTTGATATACATAAGTTATGACTGCTGATTTAACCCATTAGTGACAGACATATTGAATTTATACGTCAGTCAGTAATGGACCTTATTCCGCTACGACTGACTTTCTATGTCCGTAGCAAAGGAATAATTTGGGTTCATGGCAGCATGAAAAGGAATGCCCCCTAAATTGTTCTCAAACCCGCATAATGTGCCACACACAAAAGCCATGGCAAAAAAGTTAGAAAAAGTATCACCTATGCCTGTTCCCACATGGCAGGTCTTCTCCTGTCTGTGCAGTTACTGTCTTGGAGCAGCAGGTGAGCTGTCATCATCACATCACACCTGCCTGCACCCAATCACAGACAGGAGGAATTATTGGGTTAATGGCACACAGAGGACTTGTGAAAGCTCCCCTCCGGAAATACATACACTCACCGGCCACTTTATTAGGTACACCATGCTAGTAACGGGTTGGACCCCCTTTTGCCTTCAGAACTGCCTCTATTCTTCGTGGCATAGATTCAACAAGGTGCTGGAAGCATTCCTCAGAGATTTTGGTCCATATTGACATGATGGCATCACACAGTTGCCGCAGATTTGTCGGCTGCACATCCATGATGCGAATCTCCCGTTCCACCACATCCCAAAGATGCTCTATTGGATTGAGATCTGGTGACTGTGGAGGCCATTGGAGTAAAGTGAACTCATTGTCATGTTCAAGAAACCAGTCTGAGATGATTCCAGCTTTATGACATGGCGCATTATCCTGCTGAAAGTAGCCATCAGATGTTGGGTACATTGTGGTCATAAAGGGATGGACATGGTCAGCAACAATACTCAGGTAGGCTTTGGCGTTGCAACGATGCTCAATTGGTACCAAGGGGCCCAAAGAGTGCCAAGAAAATATTCCCCACACCATGACACCACCACCACCAGCCTGAACCGTTGATACAAGGCAGGATGGATCCATGCTTTCATGTTGTTGACGCCAAATTCTGACCCTACCATCCGAATGTCGCAGCAGAAATCGAGACTCATCAGACCAGGCAACGTTTTTCCAATCTTCAATTGTCCAATTTCGATGAGCTTGTGCAAATTGTAGCCTCAGTTTCCTGTTCTTAGCTGAAAGGAGTGGCACCCGGTGTGGTCTTCTGCTGCTGTAGCCCATCTGCCTCAAAGTTTGACGTACTGTGCGTTCAGAGATGCTCTTCTGGCTACCTTGGTTGTAACGGGTGGCTATTTGAGTCACTGTTGCCTTTCTATCAGCTCGAACCAGTCTGGCCATTCTCCTCTGATCTCTGGCATCAACAACGCATTTCCGCTCACAGAACTGCCGCTCACTGGATGTTTTTTCTTTTTCGGACCATTCTCTGTAAACCCTAGAGATGGTTGTGCATGAAAATCCCAGTAGATCAGCAGTTTCTGAAATACTCAGACCAGCCCTTCTGGCACCAACAACCATGCCACGTTCAAAGGCACTCAAATCACCTTTCTTCCCCATACTGATGCTCGGTTTGAACTGCAGGAGATTGTCTTGACCATGTCTACATGCCTAAATGCACTGAGTTGCCGCCATGTGATTGGCTGATTAGAAATTAAGTGTTAACGAGCAGTTGGACAGGTGTACCTAATAAAGTGGCCGGTGAGTGTATATGTGCTATTCCCATAGACAACCCCGTATCATCTAAAAAGAACAATAACAGTTTGTAAGGCAGAATAACATTAAACTAAATATGGACTTTCTTTAGATGAATTATTAATGTTAATTTCTTTATGCTGTTTCTTTTTTTTTTGTCACATATTAAAGGGGAATTGTCAGCACATTTAAGCTGCCCTCACCAGGCGTGTTACCAAATACTGACAGGGTCCCTCATTCCAAGGAACTACCTTTCATTCTGAAACATTGCTTTTTCATAAATTTACTGTAGCGAATAGCCGAGCACAGAGATAAGTGTCAGGTGGGTGGCTCCCCTCCTCTGGCTCCTCCCCTACTCACTTTTTAAAAAAATCTCCCTACTGTATATGGTGTAAGGTAAGACCTGTCCATCAAGTGGCACAGTAACAGGAGTAGCCCCATTTATTAAAATGAAAACAAATCGGGTGTTGTTACCTATAGCATCCAAACCAGTTTTACTACAGTATTAGGCTAAGGGAGCGTTCACACTACCGTCTGTGTCCGACAGGTAGTGTCCGCTCCTACTGTCTGCTCAAAATCTGGCCGGACATTAGGAGCGGACACTAGCTGTGTCCGTGACACCTGTCATTTAGTTAAATGGCGATCGGGTGCGTTATTTTGCACTCCGTGCCCTTCCTTCACTGTCCGCATGTAAAGATGTCCAACTTTTCAAGCGGACAGAAGAACCCGACATGTAGGGTTTATAGGAAGGGCACGGAGTACAAAAGAACGCACCCGATCGCCATTTAAATAAATGACAGGTGTCACGGACACAGCTAATGTCCGCTCCTAATGTCTGGCCAGATTTTGAGCAGACACTAGGAGCGGACACTACCTGTCGGACACAGACGGTAGTGTGAACGCCCCCTAAGGTCACATATTGCAAGAACATTCTCCTGCCGCATGTTCTCCTGTGGCTAACCTGTAGGTTTATTTGTGGGCCCTGCGGTTTTCAGCCTTCACGTTGCTAAATCTACAGGTAAATCTGGAAGCAATAATTTTCACGCTGCAGGTTTAACCCCTTCCCAAACCAGCCATTTAATTTTTTTTTTATACTCCTGGTCTTCCAAAATCCATAACGTTTTTTACTTTTCCATTCACTGAGCGGTATGAGGGCTATTTTTTGCAGGACAAATTATACTTTGCCATGATACCATTTATTTTCCATAGGATGTACTAGGAAGCTCAAAACAATTGAGAATGGGATGAATTAGGGAAAAAACCTCATTTGAGTGACTTACTTTGTTTTTACACTATTTTAGGGAACGTCTAATGTTTTGATCCCTTTTTATTAAAATTTTTATGGGAGGTGAATCGCCCCAAAAAATTGCATTTTGAATCTTTCAATATTGTTAATGGGCGTTCACACTAATGTCGGTGTCCGACGCTAATGTCCGCGCAAAATCTTGCGCGGACTTTAGCATCGGACACTAGCTGTGTCCGTTACAATTTGCATTATTTTAAATGGGACACCATGTGTGTCCTTTACTGTCCGTGTCTATTATTTATTATTATTGTTTATTTATATAGCACCATTAATTCCATGGTGCTTTACATTTGGGGGTTACATACAATTCACAAAATATACAGGTACATATCATACTAACAGTGATCGGCTGGCACAGTGGGGTAGAGGGCCCTGCCCGCGAGGGCTTACAATCTATGAGGGAAGGGGGTAGAGACAGAAGGAGAGGGGGAGACTGTACAGATGGTGGTGCGGTGATAGTGTTATTGGAGGTTGTAGGCCTTCCTGAATAGGTGAGTCTTCAGGGCCTTCTTGAAGCCTGTGATTGTGGGGGTCAGTCTTATGTGTCGTGGTAAGGAGTTCCAGAGTATGGGGGATGCACGGGAGAAGTCTTGGAGACGGTTGTGTGAGGAGCGGATGAGGGCAGAGCGGAGTAGGAGGTCGTTGAAGGATCTGAGGTTACGTGTGGGCAGGTAGCGGGAGATGAGGTCAGAGATATATGGAGGGGACAGGTTGTGGATGGCTTTGTATGTTAGCGTTAGTAGCTTGAACTCAATTCGCTGGGCTATGGGTAACCAGTGGAGGGACTGGCAGAGGGGAGCAGCCGATGAAGATCGGGGGGTGAGGTGGATTAAGCGAGCAGCACAGTTTAAGGTGGACTGGAGGGGGGCAAGGATGTTTGCCGGGAGTCCATGCAGAAGGGTGTTGCAGTAGTCTAAGCGGGAGATTATGAGGGCCTGGACGAGCATCTTGGTAGTTTCTGGGGTGAGGAAGGAGCGGATTCGGTGGATGTTCTTGAGCTGGAGGCGACAAGAGGTGTTGAGGGTTTGAATATGTGGTTTGAAGGATAGGTCAGAGTCCAGGGTTACCCCAAGGCATTGGGCCTGTGGGACAGGGGTAAGTGGGGTTCCATTAACTTTGATAGATGGGTCAGGTGGAGGGGCCATACAGGATGGGCTGAAGATGATAAACTCTGTTTTCTCCATGTTGAGTTTGAGAAAGCGGGAGGAGAGGAAGGAGGCTACGGCCGCTAAACAATCTGGAACTCTGGCCAACAGGGAGGTAATGTCTGGTCCAGAGATATATATTTGGGTGTCGTCAGCATAGCAATGGTACTGAAAGCCATGAGATTCTATGAGTTGGCCCAGGCCAAGGGTGTAGATGGAGAACAGGAGGGGTCCTAGGACGGAGCCTTGGGGGACACCTACAGAGAGAGGGCGTGGTGAGGAGGTGGTGTGCGAGTGGGAGACGCTGAATGTGCGGTCAGAGAGGTATGGGAGATCCAGGAATGGGCCAGGTCTGAGATACCAAGGGATGAGAGCATTTCTAACAGGAGGGAGTGGTCAACTGTATCAAAGGCAGAGGAGAGGTCGAGGAGGAGGAGGACAGAGTAATGGTGCTTGGCTTTGGCGGTTAGCAGGTCGTTAGTGACTTTTGTTAGGGCAGTTTCAGTGGAGTGCCGGGGTCTGAAGCCTGACTGAAGTCTGTCAAAGAGCAGGTTGGACGAGAGATAGGAGGAGAGTTCTGAGTGGACGTGTTGCTCGAGAAGTTTTGAGGTGTACGGGAGCAGTGAGATAGGACGATAGTTGGCAGGAGAGGATGGGTCCAGGGACGGTTTCTTAAGTATAGGAGTGACAGTGGCATGTTTGAAGGCTGAGGGGAAGGATCCATTGGTTAGGGATAGATTGAAGAGATGGATTAGGGCTGGAGTGATAACTTCAGTGAGCTTGGGGATGAGATGTGATTGAATTGGGTCGAGCGCACAGGAGGTGAGGTGGGATTTGGAGATTAGGGAGGAGAGTTTTTCATCAGTGATGGAGGAGAAACAGGTCAGGGATGGGGAGCAGCGAGTAGTTGGGTGGATGGATTGTCGGGGGAGTAGGGTGAGGCTGTCTCTGATGGTGTCAATTTTAGTTTTGAAGTAGGAGGCGAAGTCGTCAGCTGAGATAAGTGATGTCGGAGGGGGGGGCGGGAGGACGGAGGAGGGAGTTGAAGGTGGAGAATAGTTGTTTGGGGTTGCGAGAGAGTGCGGATATGAGTGTGGTGAAGTAGACCTGCTTGGCGGCGGTGAGTGCGTTCTTAAATGTGAGAACTGCCTCTTTGTACCTGAGGAAGTCCTCCTGGGAGTGGCTTTTCTTCCAGAGGCGCTCTGCAACCTGCGAGGCACTTCTGTCCTAAAGTGTCCGTTTACAAAGATGTCTGCTTCAAAAATCGGACATCTTTGTAAATACAAATGTATTTCAGTGCTGAAAAAAAAGCCTTCCATTGACTTCAATGGGTTCCTTTTTCAGAAGTCAGGAATTCTGGCATTTTTGGATGTTTAAGTCACAGCATGGGGATGAAATGTGTTTAAAACTTACCCACAATGCTGTTAGTGTAGATGGCAGTAGGTTACCAGCAGGTGATTTTGCAGTTGTTAACATGCTACGTTTATGTACCGTGTGGCCACGGCTTTACAGTTTACCCATATTCACTTCTGCTTTCTCTTAAATGCTGCAACATTTCAGAGTAAGGCCGGGCCCCACGTTGCGAGTGCGCAGTTTTGGCTGCAGTAGAAACCCGGTGGCAAAAAAACTCTGCATATTACAGTACCTTCAAAGTAGATGGGAAAACTGGTGTTTTCCATATAGGTATAATAGACAGAAAAGCTGCAGAGTTTTCCTTATCTTTCTATGTAAAATGCTTATGAAAAAAACCAAGATGCATTTCCGCCACAGTCTTTTCCTCAGCATTTTTTGGCAGTGATTCAATGTGTGGGACCTTAGCCTAGAATTCAGTTAGTTGTCAGTTCTTCATGCCACTGATGGTTAGGGCAGCATAAATATGCTGGCCAGTTCCCCTTTGCATTCACATGGAGAAAAATGGTGAGGAATTTGGTGTGGAATTTCAGGGTTGAAAAAAAAGACTCCCTTTGATTTCAATGGGTTCCTTTTTGTAGCAGAAAAAGAAACCCATTGAAATCAATGGGAGGCTTTTTTTCAGAACTGAAATTCCACACCAAATTCCTCACCATTTTCCTCCGTGTGAATGGACCCTTAATGTTCAGACTTCTTCCTTTGTGTGCTCACACATGCTTTTCATTACTTCTATTTTTAATATACCAAATTGTAATGTATACACTTCTCCATCTGTAGCTATGTGTGAAAACAATGTCTCCTGGGAAAATGGTTTTCTCCCATAAAGCTAAAAGGGGATCTCTGGTGACTTTCCTTCTTGACTCATTATATTGTCTGAGGTCACTACAGGTCCTGGAAGCTGCACCAACAGCTTCTAATAACTTAGGGGAAGGTAATGGGGGCATGGGGACCTGAGGTCAAGTGGAAGGTCTCAATAGTATCTGCAGGCAGCAGAGAGATACCTCCTGATTTCATAGCAACCCATGCTAGAAAAAGCAGGTCACCTTGTGGTCATGTCACTTATTGAAGAAGGTTATTGCCCTATTTCAGATGGTTTTTATGGCAGTGGCAATAACAGAACTCTGCTGCGGATTGTTTTCTCTGTGATCCTAGTTTAACCCTTTATTGGCACAGGGTGGTTGGACATTAATGCCAGGTAACTTTTTTCACATCTTCCATCTCCGTCTTTCAAAAACTGTTTTTATTTTTCAGTCAACAGAAACATCTACAATTTTATCATTACTTTTTGCATTTTGTTTGTTTTTAATGCATTCACTCTACATTACAAAATATCATAGCTAAATAGTCCGGCAGGTCATTATGATTACTGATAGTATATTTATATTGGTTTTATTATTACCACTATCACTGAATAAAACACCATTTGCATGGGGCCACCATATTCTGATATCAGGAGCTATGTCAGGGCTCTATATTTGCAGGGCAAGTTGTAGTTTCTCTTGATACCGATTTTTGGGATGTCTCCCTTTTTGATCCCTTTTTTGCTACTTTTTGAGAGGGGCAAGATGATCAAATCATATTCATTTGTGTATTGTGTTTTTTCTTTTCTACAGTGTTTACCACGCAGGATAATTATTGCTATTTTCAGATACTGTAGACTTATATGCAAATGGAGATATCTAATATGTTTTTACTTATTTTTGAAACTTTCTTTTATACTTTTAAAAAAAAAACTGTTCCTGTCCCACAAGGGATGCTATTGCAGTACATTGTAGATAGTATCCTTATTTGTAATAGGGAAAGGAACCCATCGATCTGAGGGGCTGGGGGATATGGTGATCTTCCCTTTCCATTGTTTCTACTCTGTAGTCTTTCTGATACAGAAAAGTTAAGGTACAAAGTTTGAAAACAATAGAAGTCATAGTGGGTTGCAGCTTCACCCTAGTTACACTGTCTGTTCCACTTGGGTATGACTGACATTTCCTTCACAGTCCCCTCCTTCCCTGATGTCAATCACACCCAAGAGGTGATTGACACAAGGGGCTTGAACCAGTGATTCCTTGATCCATGGTAAAGTATATTAAAATATCTATGCAGTTTATCGTACTACCTGTCTGTGTGTATTAGGGCAAGGTAGCTAGGAAGCCATTGATTGACTGATGTAGCAGTTGACAAGGCTCTCAGAACCCTGCAATTTCAACACATGGGGTTGAGGGGGTAAAAGCATTGATACACCCCAACCCTCTTAGATGGCTTCATTACTTTTGATCATGGTATTTGAGGGGTTAATTTGCAGGAGTTGGAGCATTTTCCAACTCCCATAGCTAGTCCCAGGTCCTGGCTGTACAATACAGACACAACCCGAAACTGAATTAGCAGGTACAACTCTTGTGCCTGCAACAGATCTGTGCCAAACTATTACAACCCAGCACAACGTACTAGTATGGTGCAAAGTGTTAAGGGGTTAAAAACAGACGTAGCATTTATAGCACAACATAATAGTATGGTGCAGGGTGTTAAGGGGTGAACAAACATACATAGCATTTATACTTTAATATTCTAATATTTACAGGATACAGATATAACCTTTTATACAATATAGCAATATGAATGTATGCCATGTAACAATGCTCTCGCATTACAAATGCCTGTTATAGGTGCTGTTAGCTTTCCATGATTTCTCCAACATATATTTGACCCAGCGTACACATAAATTAAAATATATTTCCAATGCAGAGAAATCATCTTTAATACATTAAATACAATGTCGCCTGGGGAATAGTGTGATAAGAATAATGAGTTCAAACAGATTCGTAAGGAGACATAATTCTTTCCTGTGGGTATAGGACTGATAACTAATGTATGGGTCTGCACTGTGTCCCTGCATATGTCAGGTCATGAGCTATGAGCAGGCCGGATGATACATGAGCAGATCATGATGTCTTTAGAATTCAAGGTTTGGCTTAGGTGGCAGGGGTAACATACTAATATAGGAAGGCTGAATGACAAATAGTTCAGCCCATTCTAAAGTGGATATTGTATACTATTACTTTCAAGAAAGTGAAGATAAAGAACCTAAAGACCATTGCTGATCAGGAGGGCCATCCTATATGGACAAGACATCCTGAAAGATACTTGTACAAGGCAAATGTGCAAAAGTCTACACAGAGAACAAAATGACTAAATAAAGTGTAGGCCAAATCCAGCACACACACTTTCTAACCCACTGTTTCACAACCTTTTCAGACTTGAGGCCACCTTGGATTTTTTTTTCCCTTGGGGCTCCCCCACCAATTAATTTTTACCAAAAGACAAAAAAAAACCCAACAGATTTTAGCGCAGTTTTTGAATTTACAACGGAAACATTTATTTATTACCATCTTACTTGTATAGCGCCATCATATTCCGCAGCGCTTTACAGATATTGTCAGTCACTGCACTACATAGAGCTTACCATCTACATTTCCTATCAGTATATCTTTGGAGTGTGGGAGGAAACTGGGGTACCCGGAGGAAACCTACACAAACACAGGGAGAACATACAAACTCCATGTAGATGTTGTTTTTGGTACATAAATATGTTTCACTTGTTCCTAAGGGTCCAACACAATATAATGCTCCCCAGTTGCCTCCAGACAACGTATAATGCTCACCAGCACCCTCACTTTACAATGCTCCAAAGTTGCCTCCAAGACATATACTAATCTTCCCTAGTGGCCCCCAGATGTCTAATAATGCTCACCAATTGCCCCTAGACACTTACTGCTCCCCAGTGGCTCATATACAAGTAGTAATGCTCCCCAGCGACCCTCACTTTATAATGCTCTAAAGTTGCCCCCAAGACATATACTAATCCTCCCTAGTGGCACCCAGACACCTAATAATGCTCCCTAGTAACCCCCATACACCTATTAATGCTCCCTAGTAACCCCCATACACCTATTAATGCTCCCCAGTGGCCACTAGACAATTAATAATGCTTCTCTGTGGCCTTGAGACACATAATAATCTACCTACTGCCCCCCAGACACCTAATAATGCTTCCCAGTGATGCTCCCCAATGGCCCCCAGACACATATCAATAATAATGGCTCCCCAATGGCCCCGACACTGCAGTTGTGGCATATAAATAAAATATAATGAACTGAATTATAGGCTTCCATAGTTTGGTCTCCTAATCTCACCGACTGGGCCGATCTACCCAGAAAGTATTTGGGCATAGTAGATTCTGGCTCAGTCAGCATCCCCATCAGCCCCCTTGCTATTGCTGATTTGTCAACAGCTTTGTGATAGGGATTTACTCCTTCTGCGCACAAACCAGATCAATCTCAGCAGTTTATAGGACATCTTAAGTGTATAAGGACACAAATTGCTCTGGAAAACAGCCATAGGGGGTGCAGAGGTAGCACAAGGACCACAAAAGAAGCTCCAAGTATAAAAGGCATATCCTAGGTGAGGCCTCTATAGACTTAACATTTTAGTAATAACTCTGAATTTCGTTGCATTCTATCACACTTGGTACATAGTATGGTATACCCTTAATGAAAATGGACTGAGTTCTAGGGCAAATAGATATTCTATGGAGATGTTCTCTAAAATGATATTATAATTAGCTTATACTGAGGATAATTTGGCTTATCATAGGAAAAAATAGGTAAAGTAGTCTATTATATATAGAGATAAAGTACCTGGCACTAATAAGCCAGGGTATGAGGTTAATATAAATGATACGGACACTTGTACGCCAATAACCCCTGTGCTTGCTTTCATGCACAGGTAACTGAAGCTTAGTACAGTACCTGTCTGTTCTTGCCGCAGGTCAGTGGATTGGACGGACACATTTCTGCGTAGCAGGCCTTTGCACTTCATCTCTTCCTTTTGTGTCTGGTCATATCTAATGCCAGTTCTCGGCTCTCGTTCCTTGCCGGATATAGTATTGTGTCCAGTCTGACTTAGTTCTCCTCTGAGTTCTTTGTTCTCTTTCTCTAGCTTGTTGATCTCTGTCCGCAGTTCTTTGATCACCCTCAGTAAGTGTGTGTCCCCCTCCATTAAAGGGCTCCTCTACTTCAGGCTGTCTCTCCAGTATGGTGGTATCTCTTAAGGGTGCTGTAAGAGTCAGTACATCTTCTGCTTGCAGCATTATTTACTAAAGCTCATTGTACAATAGCAGGCAGTCCCTACACCCAGCTCTAGGTCGTCTTTCATCAGGATGTGAGCTTGGATTAAGCGTTTAGACAAGAGGCCTTTAATTATTTACACCTTGGTGGTTTTTGCTTTCGGTGAGACTTTACTATGTTTATGACTGTCAATGTAGCTTCTTGTTATGTCTCCATGATTGATTAATCCTTAAATAGCTATAGGCCTTCACAATCTACAATGCCAAGCGCCCAGACCTTCACATTTAAAGATTGAGTTGCATGGAGAATGCCTTAGCATACAGAATGACATGTGATCATGCTAAGCTGGACTTGAAGGTGAATACTCACTTTAAGTACCATGTTGTGTTTTTTGTTATAATTTCCTATATTTAGATTTACTTTTTTTTATTCAGTGAAGAATCTTAGACCTCAAAATTATAAATTAAGAGATAAGTTTTTATTTTGTTTAAAACTGTATTCTCTATATCTTTTGCAGCAATCCAGAGGATGGGAGTAGTAGCTTCAGTCCTCCTCCTGAGTGCTGAGGGGGCCTGCAAGGTACCTGATGGTGGTTGTAGTAGTTCCCCCAGGGTGCTATCAGTTTAGGTAGTCTCCACCCTCTCTGAGCCAGGTGATGTTGGTCGAAGGTGCCCTTCATAGTAGGTGCATGAAGTCTGGGGGCACCCATAGATCAAGCAACAAGAAAATAGATGAAATATGTGTAAGAAGTATTACGTGAGGCAAGTGGTTTGCCGTTAGGTTGTCAGGAATGGCACCAGTTAGTCGGGTATGCTGGTGAGCCGGTATGCTATGCGTCAAACAGTTAGAGTACCCTGGATTCCCTAACTGCTTGTCACGTATATTTCTTCTATTTTCTGGTGCCTGACGAAGAGTTCACTACCCGAAATGTTGTATCTTAATCTTAATTAAATTAACTAGAAGCAGACCCTTTTGGAGTGCGGTTTAACTCAGTTTATTTAATATTGGCTACAGTAAACTTCCTAAGTAATTCTTGGGGTCTGTACAGGCCAATCAGGTGCTTCTTAAAGAGAGTCTGTCACCAGAACCCAACATATCAACCCAGTCCAGAAAATGGATAGGTTAGGGTCATAAGAATCTAACAGTGTCTTCCCTTTGTGAATGACTGCCCCTGTTGCAGAGATATTAAGCTCTTTGAAGCAATGAAGGCACCATTATGATATCGGAGCAGGGAGGCACCAAATCACAAGGGGAAAACATTACTTGATTCAGGGAACCCTAAGCTATCTATCTGTGGGGCTGGGTTGATATGTTGGTTTCTTGTGACACACTCCTTTAACCATTTATGGATCTTTTTTGTGCATGTTGCCATATTGTTACTATAAAGGTGATATCAGACAACTTTGTAATGTAATTTTATTGTCTAGCAATATAGATTTCTTCCTCTGAAATGTACAGTTGTCATCACACCTTCAGTCACATAGAGTTCTCCTGGCATCTGCCAGCCTCAGATTCGTCATTCAGACTGGCAGATGGTGAAGTGTGATTAAAGCTCCTGAGAATGCATTTTCCCCGCTTCCCGGTCGGATGATGGTGCAAGCTACATACCTCCAGCCATGCATGCATGATAAACTCAGACTTATGTGAAGCTGCTCAACCATGGAAAGTCAACTTGCATGTACTGTAGCCGCATGACTAGATTGACTAGAATAGTAGGATACGCAGGATATCACAATTTCTACCCTTCACCTCTATTTCCCTTTTCTAACGATGCTAAAAACTGAGAATAGTTACAAGACCTGTTAGCTCTTCTCACGTCTCTTTAAAGGGAGTCTGTCAGCAGGAAATTGGTTCTAAACCCAATCTCAGTACCTAGAAGGAATTCTACAGTTTCTAAATATACCTCCCATTTTTATATATACTGCTGTTTTGTTTATTTATTAATGACACAAATACTGCTAGAAAGTCAAAAGTTGTCCAAAAGTTTAGTTATGCTTTAAATATATACCAATAAGCGCTGCCTTCATTAGGGTCCTATTGGTAACTCTCATGGATTAGTAAGAGTAGAAGATGGATACAAAGAGGTTACGTGGACGGGCCATTGATTTCATTGGAGACCATGTAATGTAACACTTGGTTTCTTCTGTGATAGTGCTGAGAAATTACATACTTGCTTCCACTTTCTTTGTAGATTACAAGAGATGTATTTGTAGATTATAGCCAGGTTTCCCAGCCGCAGGACACTATGTCATCAGTTTATTTTGCTGTGACCCTTCTAGTAGTGTCACTTATTGAATGTAAAAATCCTTAAAAAAAGAGCTCCACATACCTGAGATGACCTTAGAAAGCACAGTAAGAAATCATACAATATTGGTACAACAACGCCACGCCACGCTCAGAGACACTGGTGTACGTCACCTCGTAGTGGCATTAACCGTCTGATTTATTGCACCTTTTTATTTTGCCATTATCACCCGGGCGCATCTATTAATTTCTTTCCATCCTCTGAGCTGTGTCTTGCTCTCAGCATGCAGAATAACCACATAATAACTATGCACATTCACAAATACTTTAATAAATCTTTATCTAAGGATTTCTATAGAATCTTAGTTATCTTGTGGATATGGGCTCGTTTCTATAAAAAAGGACAAATTTTACACATCTCCTATTTACAATCTTCAATGTAAATATGCTTATTTATTATAAAACATAGAATTAAGACTCTTAAAATAGATGCCAGAGATAAAATAATATTAGGTTTAGCATCGACAATGACAACCATGTCATATAGGGAGTGCTCATCTGCCATTGGTTAACCCCTTGGCAGCAAAGAGGTCTGAAACACTGTTTTTGTCCACTGGATAGGCAGCAGATTTATTACGCCAGCACTGGCGGTAACACCTTAGAATAAATTAGAATTACAATCCGTGTCCTGAAGAAGCAAGTCCTTGATCAGGTCAGTCCATGGTATAGGGAATGGAGAGGTCCAATCAGGAGTCAATTTTCGCGGATGTGCTTGGCAGCCCTGTATTTGTCCTATTGATTGATCGAAGGGTGCATTGCTTCTCAGCTGTGGGATGTTTTGCTGGGTCCTCCCGATAAGTGATCTTTCATAGAAAGAGGGAAGAAAAACAGATTCTCAGTCTGACAGCAAAGTGATGGGCAGCGACCTTCAAAAATGAAAACACATAGCGCAGCATTTTGTTGCGGTTCACTTGACAATTTCACCCTTCACAGACTCCCTACTGGCAGCTGTGGCGCTGCGGTGTCCAATTGGGACTTTCAGGTCACTAGCTGTCTATATAATAGTTACAGCCAGTCACTAGGGGAAAGCAGGAATCAAAGGCTGAAAAGTGCTATTCTCCCAGAGGTTAGGGAAGGTACACAGGTTTGTAAGACTTCCATGTGAATATAAATAAAGGGAACACAACCTATAGAATGACTTATTGTATGCACCTTGTAAAACACACCATTGCTGTTGCTACCAACACTACAATATAATGTAACCCCATCATGAGTCAATGCATAGAATGCATAAGAAGAGGCGGAAGGTGAGTAAGGATTAGCATGCACAAGCCATGTAGTGGAAGACAAGTAAAGAACATACCGATATTCCCTAAAGTACTCAGTGAAATGTTAGACAAAGAGGAAGAGAAGCGGAACAGGCAAGGGTCACATGACAGCTGAGAGGAGAGAGAGAATGGAATGCATTACGACCGGGATCCATAACCATACAGACATGTACATTTAACATGCATTTGTGTTATGCTGGACAGGAGAGAAATATCTTCACATGAATGGTTTTATTTAGATGGAATGGAAAATTACACAAGAGCGAATGTGATGAATCTCAATAGCAATGTAACATCGAGAATACTAGACACAGACTTAAACAGGACCTGTCACCTCCCCTGACGTGTGTTAGTAAATACTTGCATCCGCCATGAAATAATTCAGAAGCATCTTCTGCCATTCCTGTTATTACTCCTACAAACTGAGTGTGAGGGTCTCTACATAAGTCTCATATTATTGTACTAAAGTGTATTCCTAAATTTCTAGGAGACATAACTGAGGAAAGCCACAAAGTACAGATGTAAGAAAAGATTCTCTGACTCCCACTATGTCAGTGTGATAGTCTCATTGTCCTATAGTCAAGGGTATGGGGGCACTCGTCCACATTAGGGAGAGTGTTTGCGCATGCGCAGTCGGCTCTGCCTAGGCCGGATGCCTAGGCAGAGTGAATTCCAGCCGGAAGACGCCGCGGGGACGCTGCACGGAGAAGACTTCTAAAGGTAAGAGAAGAACCAGCGTTGATTGGCAGAATGTATAGCATTCTGCCAATCAACGCTGGTTCTGCATCGAACCTTAAACTTCGAACAGCTAGTAGTGTACTAGAGTACGAGTATTTCGAATACCGTAGTATTCGAACGAACACCTACTCGATCGAACACTACTCGCTCATCTCTAGTTGTAAACTCTTACAGAGGGCATATATACAGAGTATATAACACTGATAATGGTATTTGCTTTTAGGTGTAGAAGACGGGATTGTAATTATTATTATTACGAGACAATTAACTATTATTGTAATAACACTGTGTATATGAATGAAAAGTTAAAGGGAGTGTGTCACTAAAACAAACCCTATTGAAATAAGATATTTGGGGTTCCCCTGCTTCTGCTTCTTGATCAGTGCCTCCATTGCTGAGATCTTACCTTTTTTCCTGATATGCTAATGAGCTGTTTCAGACCACAAATATGTCACCATTGCGGTCATTGTACCAGAGGGTTACCTCACTGCTATGGCACACCGGACCAGACCTTGTAGGGGGTGAGATGAGGGGACTCGATGCTGGAAGGCAGGGTTCTGGTGCAAAAGCTAATATTTTAGCAATGGAGGCACCAATCAGGAAGTTCAATAGGGACTGTTCTGACGACAACTCCCTTTAAATAGGAATTTCAGTTCTAGTTCATCTGTGTATTTAATTCTGGGCCCTGGCAGGTTACTCCGACTACTGACCACTGCTCATACTACATGCAGAGTTCTTCCTCAATGCATTTTTATCAGTATCCCACTGGTACTCAAGGAAGATGAAAGAACCAGCCTGACACTTGGCTTTCTACCAGTCAATGCTTAACTTCACTGCATCTATTAAAGCAGAACTCCGATACAAAGTAAAATTCAGACGAATGGAAGGGAAGTTTTACAAGCCAGCTACAGAAACGTCTTGTCAAAACTATGTACCCCTTTTTGTGATGTAGGGTTCTAACCAAAAACCTTGTGTAACTAGCACTTGAAAGTAGGTTAGGAATAGTAATGCATTGGCCATTTTCACTTGTTATTCCTATCATAATATTCTATAATATTCCATATACAGTAGTATGTTAGAGTCTATCCATATCTTGCACTGCTTATTTACATTTGTTTGACTATTTCCACCATTATACATACATGATACATACATCATAGATAAAATAGAATAACTTCCCTATCCTCATGTTCAGTTTTCACATGACTCAGTCTACCAATACTGTTCTACCTGTTTATGGTCTACCTAGATTTCACTTGGGTTAATGATAGATGAGAGCCATCTTCACAGACAGCGATATCCGATATACTTGACAATGAGCAGGTCACAGGCAACATCCACAAAGAAATTTGAAATTTAAGGCCAGACAGTTTCGGGCATTTGTCACTAGTCTAGTGTTACACTAGCTAAGAATATTCCCTATGGTGACTAATGCTAGGTTACTTCCATCAGCTCACCGGTTCATTCATGACTTCAGAGAGTTCCATCAGAATTTCCCTGTAATGAGATTTCATCTCTTCCTGGTACTCCAATTGATCTTCCTTTATGAGGCGTTCATTTACTTCTAGAGCCAAGCCACAAGTATCTGCAAATTGTCTGAAAATAGAATACAGGAACGTAATCATAAATGAGAAGAGGTGGATGAGAAGATTTTACAATGGTCAACCAGAGCTGTGTACGCAGCACTCATTGAGCATTGTACATAGGGATCGGGAAGGCATGGACGGTAATAAATTATCTCTGCCTTCCCTACAGGAGGTCCAACTGTTCTTACAGCTGGATCCCCGCTTCTGCACCTGCTCAACAATGCAAAAATATATGGGGACGTTCTTGTAGGGTCAAGAGTGGATCACCCAGACACATACAGTGACAGCCAAAAAAAACAATGCACCACCAGTGGATTTTGTCAGATGTATGTGATACGTATAAATTGAGTCCCTGCAGATGATATGTATACCTCCTACTACAAAATTGACTGAAACATGTCACATGATATGTACAAAATTGCCAAATACTCGTCATCCAGGAGAGAAGAGGATAGAAATGGAAAAAGACAAATCATTTTCGCTGCAATCATTACATTTTGTGAAATGGTGCGGGTTTTTGGCCGCCACTGTATATAGTCAAAGAGTGGTCTGGAAGCGGAAAAAGTGGCTATTCTGTTATTCCATCCGACATCCCCATATACATATGTATTCTTGACTCTGCATTTGTGTTCTTCATAGGGGAAAGGGAATAAGGCACTGCCAGACACCTCTGGTGGGGTCTTATCTCTCTTCAGCATCAGAGATGTTGAAAAAAAAACAAACATTCCCACGTTTCCTTTCCCCTGAATTTTGCCATGGGGAGAGTCAAGACTAGAGATGAGCGAATAGTATTCAGAACTCTAGTTTCGAATAACTCGCCCCATAGGAATGACAGAAGTGGCTGGCGCCCGGTGCTTAACTCCTTGCTGTTTGGCCGCTTCTATTCACTCCTATGGGAGCGAGGTATTTGAAACTAGAGTTTCGAATACTATTCGCTCATCTCTAGTCAAGACGCTTCCAAGAGTCATGGTCTGTACAGAAGCATTGGAGCATTGTAGGCATTTATTACATAAAAAAGTGGGCATTTACCAAGTTGTTAGCCTGGCAAAACAGCAGATGGCATCGCCCAGTGTGTAAGTCACCAGGGTCTTACATGGAAAGGAGCAACTGAACTGGACAATAGCACCTAATGTCAGTGATGTTGATGCATCAGTTATACAAGATTTCTAGTTTTGCTTCTGTTCATAATATAAAACAGTGTTTTGTATGTGATGTTACCTGAATATTTCTTTCAAATGCTTTACTTGGCTTTCCGGGTAATTGTTGGCATTTGTCTCTGTTAAAAACGCTCTTGCGTATGCCATCGGTCCAGCATTCACCTGAAAACCAGCAAATTAGACTTCAGTAGAGAAATGTTAATGTTCGGCTGATAAACAAACCTATAAAAGCCCTACATAAAACATGAAGCGCCAGGCTGAATAGTCCACGATAAGGATAAAATGTCACTTCTTGTTAGAACCTCATCTATTCAATGCATCTGCATAAACATACAATGGAGGAGAACTAGACTTTTATGTCAAAAATATAATAATATTTTCCTATACATGTGAATGCAAACAATCAGGTGAGATATGTATCAAATCTGTAGCAAATTGTGTCTGCTATTTATATTATGTAAAGTAAATATATTTTATAGTATATATTATAATATTTACATAAAGTACTTACATTTTAATTATCTTTTTTTGTTGCAGGTTTTTAAGCCAAAGTCAGGAGTGGTTTTAACATATGGGAAACATAAGAGCTTCCTTTTAGATTTTCTATCCCTTTGCAAGCCACTCCTGACTGTGGCTCAAAAAAACACAGCAAAATATGCATCAAAACACTGCGTTTTAGCAATGTGGAGCTTTGACCTAAAGACGTTTCCTTCCCAGAGGGGTAGGAGCCCATGCCTATTTTCCATCAAGACACCATGGTTGTAGCATGGCACTGCTGTAGACAGATCAGGGCTACACAGTTGGGGCTGCTGGTAGCTGGTAATGTAATGCTGACTGTATGCTATCCTCACTATACTGGCTAAATTGTAGATAAGAAACTGATAATACACAGAATGAGACAATAAATCAATTAACCAGCCTGCAGGAGAATTCTGCTCAGCCTCTACCTGCCCCATAGTTGTAGATATACAGTGTTGGCCAAAAGTATTGGCCCCCCTGCAATTCTGTCAGATAATACTTGTGTTCTTCCAGAAAATGATTGCAAGCACAAACTCTTTGGTATTAATATCTTCATTTATTTTGCTTGCAATGAAAAAACACAAAAGAGAATGAAAAAAAAGTCAAATCATTGATCATTTTACACAAAACTCCAAAAATGGGCCGGACAAAAGTATTGGCACCCTCAGCCTAATAATTGGTAGCACAACCTTTAGATAAAATAACTGCGAACAACCGCTTCCGGTAACCATCAATGAGTTTCTTACAATGCTCTGCTGGAATTTTACACCATTCTTCTTTGGCAAACTGCTCCAGGTCCCTGAGATGTGAAGGGGGCCTTCTCCAAACTGCCATTTTGAGATCTCTCCACAGGTGTTCTATGGGATCCAGGTCTGGACTCATTGCTGGCCACTTTAGAAGTCTCCAGTGCTTTTTCTCAAACCATTTTCTTGTGCTTTTTGAAGTGTGTTTTGGGTCATTGTCCTGCTGGAAGACCCATGACCTCTGAGGGAGACCCAGCTTTCTCACACTGGGCCCTACATTATGCTGAAAAATTTGTGGTAGTCTTCAGACTTCATAATGCCATGCACACGGTCAAGCAGTCCAGTGCCAGAGGCAGCAAAGCAACCCCAAAACATCAGGGAACCTCCACCATGTTTGACTGTAGGGACCGTGTTCTTTTCTTTGAAGGCCTCTTTTTTTCCCCTGTAAACTCTATGTTGATGCCTTTTCCCAAAAAGCTCTACTTTTGTCTCATCTGACCAGAGAACATTCTTCCAAAACATTTTTGGCTTTCTCAGGTAAGTTTTGGCAAACTCCAGCCTGGCTTTTTTATGTCTCTGGGTAAGAAGTGGGGTCTTCCTGGGTATCCTACCATACAGTCCCTTTTCATTCAGACGCCGACAGATAGTACGGGTTGACACTGCTGTACCCTCGGACTGCAGGGCAGCTTGAACTTGTTTGGATGTTAGTCGAGGTTCTTTATCTACCATTTAGTTATTGCCACCACCTGTTAGGTGCCTAAGGTAAGTAACAGGTGCTGTTAATTACACAAATTAGAGAAGCATCACATGATTTTTCAAACAGTGCCAATACTTTTGTCCACCCCTTTTTTTATGTTTGGTGTGGAATTATATCCAATTTGGCTTTTTGACAATTCTTTTTGTGGTTTTCCATTGAAGACAAATTAAATGAAGATAATAATACCAAAGAGTTTGTGATTGCAATCATTTTCTGTAAGAAAATGAGTATTATCTGACAGAATTACAGGGGTGCCAATACTGTAAGGCTGAACACTGATATAATGTATACTAGCAGTGGGATTGAAGATAAGGAGCAGGAGAACAGCTTAATAAGTGGTGAAGGAAACAGAGCTCCTCAATAAGATATATTATAGAGTTTCTTATATTCACATGCACTATTCATTTATGAAAAGTTATTACGCTTTAAAACAATGAAGCAACTTTGCAAGTACTGACAATGCGATAAAAGAAGATTTTATAGACTTTTAGCTTGCTGGCTGTTTTTCTACAAAACTAGAAGGTACAGCTCTTGCAATGTTTTATTGTAAGTGGAAATGCTCTTTGACTGCTGTTTGCACTTCTCACCTTGACGCTAACACTCCCTTGAAGTTTCAGCTGCAGTCTTATCATGTCCACATCATCCATTGTGCAAAGCTGATGTAGCTCCTGAACCTTCTTGGACATCTCATCTATTGCAACCTCAATGGGATTCAGTTCTGTACTTGTCTGGCTGACAACTTGGATCCTCTTTTTTACATATGGAAATGAATGACTGGCTGTGGATTAATAAGAGTAGTTGATGAATTTACTGCATCATAAACTGGCCATAGAATGGACGTGTACATATACAGGGCTCACTTACTAGTCAGCACCGTGCGCCTCTTGCATTGTTCCTCCACTCCGCCATGTTTTTTCCCCGACAAGGTGAATGGTGTCTCGAATACAAATCGGTTTATATTGTGATGCCTCTCAAAATCTGTTTTTCTGTCTTCAAGCTCTTTCTCATCAAAGTAAGGTGTGACATATGTTACTTGAAAGTAGGCAAATTTGGGATCCAGGTCTTTAGGATTCACCTGAATAAACATTAAGAAAGGTTATAAGTTAAAGGGGCTCTATCAGCAAAATCATGCTGATAGAGCCCCACATATGCGTGCATAGCCTTTAAAAAGGCTATTCAGGCACCGTAAATGTTAAATTAAACTACCCCCCCGTTTTAAAATAATAACTTAAAAAAGAATGTGATTTACTTACGGAACGTGCACGCTGGGCGGGCATTCAGGGTGTGTCTTCATCTTCTTCCCCGCCTCTTCTTCCTCTGACGTCTTCGGGTCCCGTCCTCCTCCGGCGCTTGCTCGCGGACACTGATAAAAAAATATAGCCCGGGCGCATGCGCAGTAGCCGTAGTAGAAGCCGCGTGCTACTGCGCATGCGCCCGGGCTATTTTTTTTTTATCAGTGTCCGCGAGCAAGCGCCGGAGGAGGACGGGACCCGAAGACGTCAGAGGAAGAAGAGGCGGGGAAGAAGAAGACGGCGCACCCTGAATGCCCGCTCAGGGTACACGTTCCGTAAATAGAGAACATTCTTATATAAGTTATTATTTTAAAACGGGGGGTAGTTTAATTTAACTTTTACAGTGCCTGAATAGCCTTTTTAAAGGCTATGCACGCATATGTGGGGCTCTATCAGCATGATTTTGCTGATAGAGCCCCTTTAACAAAGTAGTCCAGTTCGGATATCAATATTTCTATGTGTATCCCTTCTCTGCAACTCATACAAAGGCTTTTGATTAGCCAAAGGGGGCCAAACAACACATACAAACCGCAATGGGGGCACACACTGTGATCACTACATAGGGAATCCCATTGGTGCTCCAGTGCAAAGATCATTACTGATGTGGTTCTGTAGTTATTAGAGGAGTCAGATGGACAACCCTTCTGTCAGCTATACAAGCCCTCAAGGGAACGCGCACTGCTCTCGGATAACCCTCTTAATACTGTTGTGTTATTAAATGATGCATGTGAATGCTAAGCATGTCTACAGATGGGCATTTGCATGGGATACGTGTGAGATATGTTGCTTTGGCAGGCGTTTATCACCTTTGATACCCCATTACCATTCCTGTTGTTTCAGCTGTTCTAGTAACATTATACAGAAAAGCATAAAGGGAATGTATCACCTATTTTTTTGCAAATTAATACCAGATTGTGAAACATGTTTTTCCACTAATCTTTCTAATTGTTGATTTTTTTTATTCTTATTATTTTCTGCACATATTGATGGGGGGGCCATCTTGACTGAGCTGCTGTTTAACAGTATTCAGGCACAAGATCTACAGGAGCAACCAGTTCCATAGGAACCTGCAGTTAACACTTTGGAGGAATTTTACAAAAGCGTATTTTATATTATTCTGGAGTTAAAAAGTTTAAAATGTTTGTGTAAACTAAGGCTTGGCCGTAATTGAAAAATATCCAAAATCGAACATCATCCAGGATAACTTCCGTGAGTTTGTTCAAGTCAATTATTTCAGTTCAGTTACTTTGGAACTGCTATTATACTCCGGGGTCGCTTCAGATCCCAGAGTACAATAAGTGGAGGTCCAGGGGAGATGATTAGAGATGAGCGAACACTAAAATGTCCGAGGGGTACGCAATGTTTCAGGGGTACGCAAAATTCGATAACATTATACTTACCAAGTCCATGAGTGACGGTCGGGCTGGATTCCCCTTGAATTCTCCCGGCGCAGCGCCCCCGCGGTGTCTTCCGGCTGGAATTCACTCAGCCTAGGCATCGGGGCCTAGGCAGAGCCGACTGCACATGCCCAGTCGTCTCTGACTGGCCCGACGCCTGAGCAGAGCCGACTGCACATGCGAGAGCATGCCCGTGCATGCGCAGTCGGCTCTGCCTAGGCCGGATGCCTAGGCAGAGTGAATTCCAGCTGGAAGACGCCGCGGGGACGCTGCACAGAGAAGACTTCTAAAGGTAAGACAAGAACCAGCGTTGATTGGCAGAATGTATAGCATTCTGCCAGTCAACGCTGGTTCTGCATTGAACCTTAAACTTTGAACAGCTCGTAGTGTTCGATCGAGTACGAGTATTTGAAATACCGTAGTATTCGATCGAACACCTACTCGATCATCTCTAGAGATGATAAGTTATAAAAACACTGTTAATAACCTCTCCTGGTCTTCGGCTTGACTCCTTGCTGTCTTCGGTGCTTCAGACTAACATCAAGGACCGCTGACGCCTGTGATTGGGCCTTAACTGATCATGTCGTATCATGATACATAGACGTAAATCTCACAATGCTACATGACCCATGTGACCGCTGATACTCATACTTTAAAAGGGGAGTGGTGTAAAAAGGGGCATGACCTAAATAATCACCTTTAATCATAATAACAGATAAAGTGCCCAATTAATTGCAATTTTGATTTGGGTGATAGCTCCCATTGCCATTTAATAGGCTCCTAAGTCACCTCCATAAGGAGTTGTTTTCTGCTGATTCTGCGGATCCTCTAGTACAGCGGTTCTCAACCTGTGGGTCGCGACCCCGGCAGGGGTCGAACGACCAAAACACAGGGGTCGCCTAAAGCCATTGGAAAATACATATTTCCGATGGCTTTAGCCGCTGAGAAACCACATTACATTTTGCTGCAGGGTAGATCCTAGTGGGCTGAAGGACCTGTGATGACGTCATGACCATGTGATCGGACTCTGGTGTGGGCGGAGCTATTCAGTACAGTGCCGAGTTACACAGGAAGCGAAGGCTGCAGTGAATGGAGACTGGAAGGTAAGATGGAGGGAGGAGACAGCAAGTGTAAACAAGAGGGGGGGGGGAAGGGGATGCAGGCTGTGTGTGAGTATGATAGAGGAGTTCAGGCTGTGTGTGAGCAAGATGGGGGGTGTTTCAGGCTGTGTGTGAGCATAATAGTGGGGTTCAGGCTGTGTCCCAGTTCAGCTCCTTGCTTTGCCGCTGCTAGTCGCTGTGTAGACGCGATGTGATGACATCACATCACGCCTACAACTGTTAGAGAGAGCGGCGGGGGAGCAAGGAGAAGGTAAGTTTAATGTGTACACTGAGGTGGAACGTGAAACTGGGGGCAGAGATGGAGGAGACATGAATCTGGGGGCAGAGATGGGGGGACATGAATCTAGGGGCAGAGATGGAGGGGACATGAATCTGGGGGCAGAGATGGAGGGGACATGAATCTAGGGGCAGAGATGGAGGGGACATGAATCTGGGGGCAGAGATGGGGGACATGAATCTGGGGGCAGAGATGGAGTGGACATGAATCTAGGGGCAGAGATGGAGGGGACATGAATCTGGGGGCAGAGATGGAGGGGACATGAATCTGGGGGCAGAGATGGAGTGGACATGAATCTGGGGGAAGAGATGGAGGGGACATGAATCTGGGGGCAGAGATGGAGGGGACATGAATCTAGGGGCAGAGATGGAGGGGACATGAATCTGGGGGCAGAGATGGGGGGACATGAATCTGGGGGCAGAGATGGAGTGGACATGAATCTGGGGGCAGAGATGGAGGGGACATGAATCTGGGGGCAGAGATGGAGGGGACATGAATCTAGGGGCAGAGATGGAGGGGACATGAATCTGGGGGAAGAGATGGAGGGGACATGAATCTGGGGGCAGAGATGGAGGGGACATGAATCTGGGGGCAGAGATGGAGGGGACATGAATCTGGGGGCAGAGATGGAGGGGACATGAATCTGGGGGCAGAGATGAGGGGACATGAATCTGGGGGCAGAGATGGAGGGGGGACATGAAACTGGAGGCAGAGGAAGGGTGTATATGAAACTGGGGGAGAGATAGAGGGGGAACATATAATTTATGGGTGACTGTAGGAGGATTATACTGTGCGGGGAGCATGTGAAAAATGAATGAGAATGGGCGGAGTCAACATACAAGTGGGCGGAGCCAAATATGCCGCGGCGCGCTTTGCACGCCGCACATTTTGTCCCTCTTTCTACTTTTCAAAAGTTCGGAGGTATGGGTTCAGGCTATGTGTGAGCAATGGGGGGGTGGGTTTCAGCAGATTTTGTGGAGTAGAGCTTCTGTGATTAATCACTATGTTTAAATTATGTTCGATTTGTAGCAATGAGAATACATAATGCATATCAGGTATTTACATTCTGAATCATAACTGTAGCAAAATTAAGGCCTGTTCACACGGGCACAGAGGGGGCAGATTATGGCGCGAAATCCACATCATAATCCGCCCCCTCACAATGGAGGTCTATTTAGGCCGCCAGGCTTGTTTTTTGCAACATGCCGCTCACGGAAAAAAAAAGCGGGCTGCCCTCTCTCCGACAGCAGCCTCCAGAGTTGGCCCATTAATTTGAGCCGACTCCGGGGGGTGAAAGCCGTGACAGTCGTGGCAAGTGTGTTTTTGTTTTTTTTTAATGTAGATTGTGAGCCCCTCATAGAGCTCACAATGTACATTTTTCCCTATCAGTCTGTCTTTGGAATATGGGATGGAAATCCATGCAGACACGGGGAGAACATACAAACTCCTTGCAGATGGTTTTCTGCCCTTGGCAGGATTTGAACACCAGGACTCCAGCGCTGCAAGGCTGCAGTGCTAACCACTGAGCCACCGTGTGGCCCCGTGGCAAGTGTGTTTTGACCCGAGAGTGACACGGCTCCCCGCATCACTCTCAGTGCCTAAATCCGCTATAAATCCACTATACCGCCCCCAGTGTGAACTAGCCCTTACAGTTATGAAGTAGCCACCAAAATTATTTTTTGGTTTGGGGTCACCGCAACATGAGGAACTGTATTGCGGGGTCATGGCATTAGAAAGGTTGAGAACCACTGCTCTAGTACCCTGGTGGGCCAGATCAACCCTGGTGGTCTATTATATATCTTTTCTGTAGCACTGTACTCACCTTGTTGGAATCTTGAATGATCTTGACATTCTCTGCGCCAAACTTATCACTATACAACTTGAGCAGCCTCTGTGATATTTCTGATAGCCCTGTTAATTTGGGTTCCTTGTAGATATATTCTTTTCCTTCTTCTTCTTCAAAGAAACCCTGAAAAGAGAGGATTAGTATTTTTCAATTTTACAAGGAAGTACTTTGGGATTCATTCCCCAAAGCTGCGGCTTCCACAGTTAGTCACTTCAATGAGTTTATCACACACCCTACAGCTAGTACACATGTGCAAGCGGAAGCTTTGATGCATTAAAAACAGAATTATTAATGGATGATGAGGATTCGTGTTCGGAGTAGTGGCATTACTCAATTCTTGTACAAATGCAGACGTGGTTTAGTTGCGCTTTAGTTTTAAGTGACGGTAAAAAAAAAAAAAATCCTGACAATTTCCATGCAGTTACAATGAAATGATCCCACTTTGTTCTGCATCGTCCCTGGTTTACAATGTGTGCCAATATGTGATGCTATATTACTGATCGGCCTCAGCAAGGACCATTTCTGAATTCTGACTTCAAGTATTTTTTTTGAGACTTAACACGACTCTACTATTTCCCAGAATACAGAAAAATATATCTTACATGGACATGCCTCAATGATTTATAATGGGGTTAAATATTGATGAATTATTCTTACAATAGGTCATCAATATCTGAGCTTTGGAGGCTGAATCCTGGGACCCTTACAGATCAGCTGCTTAAAGCAGCCGTAGCGCTTTGGTTAGGACAGCTTCAGCTTCACAAGCCAGTGATGTCATGATCATTCAACACGTGGCCTATTTACAGTTCAGTTCCATTCAAGAAAATGCTCACCTGAATGCTACAGTCTGTTCAAACAATTGTGGTAGTGCGGGGTGATGGACCCCCACTGATCAGCTAAAATTAATTTAACTCTATGAAAACACCTTTAGACTGGGAACCCACGTTGTGGAAACGCTGCGGCAAAAAACACTGTGTACAACAATACCTGCAAAGTGGATGAGATTGTGGCTTAGCCTATCTACACATTGCAGAAAAAAAGTCTGCACTAGTAAATGTGTTCCAAAAACTAACCCATTATTACCCAAACTTCCCACCCCCGCATATATAGCATATAATGACCTTCAGAGTATACTTAAAGGGGTTGTCCCATCTCAAGGATTCTATCTATATTGTTAGCTTATGTGGATTTAAGACTTTTCCTAAATACAACTGCTTTGTTTGGCCGCTATCTGAGATTATTCACTTCATTGTTTACACTGTGTTTAGATAACCACGGACCTGGAGATGATCTTATCTCTCTGCCCATGACAAGTGATGTAGCTCCCTGTTCTCAGGAGGGAGGAGGAGCTGAGTGCTCGGAGCTTGTATTTCTGAGCTGTTTATGTCCCAGTTATCAGGTCTGCTAATTGAATTTTTCTGATAAGGGCTGAGACAGGGAGTCTGTTACCTCTGTATGTAAACACAGACCTAAAATGGAGTTGATTGCAAGCTGACTCTTGTTCCTGTAGCATGTAAATTTGGGATTCTCATCACCTATCAAATCCAGCTCTGCTACATCAGCTTCATATTGTGCATCTTCCAGTGATACTGTTCTAATTTATTTACAACCATCCCTCATTACTGACTGCAAACATGTACTGCTATGAAGAGAGATAGCAGAGCTGGCTTTGTCTGGGAGACAGCAAGTGAAACTCTGCCCACCAATGCACAGAGAAAACCAGGAAGTGAACAGAGCAATCAGCCTACATGGTGGTGAACAGGCGAGTTGGGAATACCCCTTTAACTAGTGAGGACTATTTTTAGCCACCTGAACACTATCTACAAAAATATCAACATCTAAAAGGACCATATTTTAGGTTATATACGCACATGGACTGATGAAGGCGAGCTCCAATTTTGCCTTTTTTAATAGCAGACAACAAACAAGACTAGTGCAGAAGTCTATATCTTTCTATGAGAAGAACCAAATCATAATACCAATGTGAACAAAGGCAAAAGAAGAATTAAGGATATATTTTCCCTTATTCTTATTATGTAGACATGTTCACCCTTCGGTTGTGTATAAGGACAGGATCATTGCAATACACTTATAATATCTCCTTGCATATATTTAGGATTATAAAATGAGTTAGGTCCCACGCAAATGGCAAAGTCTTGTATGGCAGGTGCACAGACTTGTATGGCAGGTCCCAATTTCCCAGATTTGACTACAAGGAGCTGTGATGTAAACTGAAGCTAAATATACCCATCATGGATAAAGGGGCAGTATTGAGCATTGGTTCCAGGAGAAAGCAGCTCGCTGTAGGCTGACAGGGTAAATCAGGCCCTGCCCCCAATGCACTTGAGCCTGATTTGCATATTCCTAAAAAGATGGATTATTTCTGCATTGCTTCCTTGGTTTGTGGCCAAAAATGTATTTTTCTGCACCTATTAAAGTCCCTGTATAGCACAATTATTGGTATGGAAGAAAATTGGACCCAACAATCTCCCTTTAATCCATATGCATGTCAAGTCCCATAAACTTTAAACTTATCCATACTACGAAGACATTACATATAGTATTTAACACCCCTATAAATGTCTCTAGCTGGTTTAAAGCAGAAAGAATGGCGGCACTCTAGAAGAAACCTATTGAAGTCAACAGCAATCTAGAATCCATTTTACTTCATTTTCATTACGTCCCCAGTGTCCAGCCCAGCAGACAGGTTAAGGTCACCTGAATCAAATGGTATTTTCCCTTTGTAAATTGCAAGCGGCAATGCCCATGTTCCAAAGAGCTCATCTGCACATTGACAAAAGTGACAATATGTCAGCAACGGAGGCAAAGGGGGAAACATGGCTAGATTCAGGTGACTCTAACCTATCTGTGGAGCTGGGCAGATATGCTCTGGTGACAGACTTCCTATAACACTGTATCCATTACAAATTAAAGAGTTGATGCATATATGAACATTTTCTGACATCCAAATTCATGTGCTGATATTTCCATCCAACCTGTAGAATCTCTATAGGTGTGCTGTGTCACATTGTGTAAGAAGACTTGGCCCTATATATTAGCAGCATTTTACTGTTCTTACTGCGTCACCTCGGTTCTTGATGTAATGCAGGCAGTAGCGGATATGTAAAGGCTACAGTTAGCTTCCACCATATCTACTTAATAAGGACATGTCTTGCTATAGGTGTAATGAAGCTTTAACGCAAGAAAGCTGACGGCAGATTTTTCATTTACATGCTATTTCATGTTATTTTCCAGAAACAAGAGGCTGATATATGTTAATGTATGTTATACCCTGTAGAATAGTAATTGTAGCAAGGATACAACTGACTATACAACAGTGCCATCTAGTGGCAAGTTATTTCATAATCCCTGCTGATGAGAATGATCTGTAAAATGTTATTAAAGGAATTGTCAAATATTGTTATTATGCTTGTTGCTCGAATATAACTATTGTCCATATGTACATTATATAGACTTATAGGGGACTCTATTGGTCAAAATGGAGCAATCCAAAATACATGTGCTCAGACTTTGGGAAGAATGAGGTATTACATGGTACCCATTCAATTGAATTTCCTCCAAAGAGGATGCTGCAGTAGAAATGTGCTATCACACACGGCTAAATGCAAGTGGCTCCTCGGTTACAGAAGGCGTTGTCCTCATGGGACCCTTGTTATTCATGAAATACTGAAAAATATAGTTATTTTGTATATCTTTTTTTTTAACCCTTATCGCTATTTAGCTTTGGGACTTATTGGACCTGGATGGACCCATATATTTTGAGAGTTGTCTGTGTCTTATTGATGTTTCTAATATCCTTTGGCCTGTAATGGTTGCAATAAAGGCATGTTACATACTGAATGTGCGCTTTTTTTGTGTAGCTGTCTTCCTTGTACTAAAGGTATCCGCATATATAGTCCCTATAACAATAAAATATCATTATCTATTCACATAGGATTAGTTAAAGGATCATTAAAGATCATTTCCTGGATAGAAATTTCAACAGAACAATTTAGAAAATGTGGGAATTCCTGCTAAGTAGGAAAGTTGTGAAATGTTCACCTAAATCTTATCCCTCCAAATATGTCACATTCCTATTATTAACCAATGTCACCTTATACATTGCAGGAAGATAATACTTTTCCTGCTACACATGCAGAATAGCCAAATATAATCACAGTAATTTATTTTATTATAAAAAAAAGTAAAATTGTGTTAATCTCTCCCATTATCATCAATTAGAGAGAGCTGCAGTAGCGCTCCATAGTGCACAAGGCCCCTTAACGTATTCCTAAACTTTCAAACAACTTCTTATTTTTTGGCAGCTGGTATTATATAGTGTATGGAGCCAGAAGCAGAGGGCTCCTTACACTGTATACTGCAGCTTAGTAAATGGGAGGCTTCTTCCAGATACATAATAGACTTGCATTGCTTTATACAAAGTGTACTTTCTAAATCAATTCTGTGAATCACAACTCTGCAACTTCTGCGATTCAACAGAAATCAGTCCACATTTTGTGCAAGTCCAGAAAAAACAACACTCAAGAAAGTTGAACAACTTGCTACAGTGTCTATTATTATAGTCCAGAAAAACAAGCCTGGTAATAAACTAGTGTGAATGGTGACCAGACAAATGCACGGAATAAAAAAACCTCTCCTTGTTTTTCTCTATTATTATATTCTACATGATGTAAAGCTGTATCTTTGGGAACATAGATGCATTATTACAGTCGGTCATAAATGCTGGGATGTAAACAGACACAGATGAATACGGCACTCACACGTTTCACCAGAAGAAAGCGACAAATGAAGATCTTAGTTGGTATTAATATATTAGATGTAAGACATCATGGGCAAACAACTGGCACTGTCTGTGTGAGTGGTAAAGAAATAGACAAGCAGAAATGAGGCACTTACCACAGCCTTCAATAGGATCAGACGGAAAAAAAGAGCAAATTCATGCATTAAGATTGAGTTGGAATATGAAGAGGAATTGTAAAAGTCATAGCACTTTGTGATATTTCCAGTTCAGGAGTCAAGAGGATCTCACAGGCCACAAATCATCACTTAGTGATGGCTACTTGATCCGAGAGACCCGTAAAGCCTGATACCAGGGAGCAGTCACTGCCGAACACATTTGGGCTCTACTTCCAAGTGGATTAAACATGTCACATTTCATTTGCTGTCCACAAGCCAGATATTTCCTTTCTACAAATGAGCCGCAGCAGACAACCTATTTTATATGCACCTTCATTATTATTCTTGGCCATTGCCTTCACCTTCCAGGAACAGCACATACAAGCTCTGTGTACCTTGGCGTTAGCTCTGCTTCATTTTATCCTATGCGTTAAATTCCTCACCTTTTATAAGGCACAAGAACTGATACAAATATAAGCAATTGAAACCCACAAATCTGGGCATAGCTATTGTTTATCTTCCTAGGCCGGATTCAGATGAGTGTAACATGGGAGCCTGTACTACTTGTCTATAAATAGCTGTGTGCTACAGAAACCCCAGATATGTGCCCTGCAATCTGTCAAAAGGAAGGGCGTAATAGGTTCCTAATGGTCAAATACTAGTTTATGAAATGTTGCATTACCACTTATAGCCACTAGATGGGGTGACATAGTCAAAGCATTTTATTAATAGTGTACAAACCACCATAGTCTCCCTCTTCTGGGGGGACAGCCCCTACGTTTGACCCAATTCCCTCTGAGTATTGTCCCTCCTTTTGATATTGAAAATAGATATGTATTCATAACCTGAACTATATTGTCTGGTTTCTAGCTGTATAGTAAAATCCAAACTATATAATAAATCCTAATTTGGTATAGTTTAGATCTTATAATGTCTAATGTTCATGCTAATATTTGAATAAAACCCTATTTAAACTGCATCTAGATATGCAAACAAGTTTTACGCTTTCACCCAGTAAACTATAAGTGTCCCTGTCTGACAGTCCAAAACATTGGGAGCTATGGGTTCTTTATATTTAGGCTTTGATTGCTTATTACATGGAAGAGAGTCTGTCAGCAGTAAATTGGTTATAAACCTCACAGTACCTTATAGAGGGGATTCTACACTCTCCAAACACGTCTGTTATTCAGCTTTGGAGACCCATTTTCATGTAAATAGACAATTTATTCATAAGTAAATTAAGGACATGTACTTTTCGGGTTGCCTCAGCTAGCCTGGGCGTTGGTCTCAGTTCTCGATTTCTGAGCAATGCACCTTGACTGCATATGAATAAAACATCAATATACATGAATATGGGGATCCATGGTTGAATATTTGGAAACTACTAAATTCCCCTCTACAAGGTATTATAATTAGTTTGATAGCAAATTTACAGCTGACAGACTCACTTTAAGGGTTCATGTACAAGGTAGAATAATGCACGGAGTTTATAAAGGAGTACAGAGAACCTGTATAGCTCCCAAGTACAGATCTGCCTGATCTCCATACACTGCTGTCAGTGCTCCACTGGTGTGATGTACCAAAAGATATTCTCCCCTGGAAGCGATGCAATACCGCCAATGAGTCCAATGAAGCATGCTACATTTTTTTCAGATTTGGATATATATATAACCTTTACTTGATACTGGTGACTTGTATATCTACTCACTTAAAGCTAATGAAAAGGTCCTTAAAGTTTACTGCCATATGTATTTTATGCGTCAAGTATCAAGGTAGACTGTGCTCCATCTATAGTCATACAGAGGCCATGTGCATGTCTAGTGGATCCTTGTTATAGCTTGATACATGTCAAATATCTCTTCACTTTGGGGCTAATTCAGACACCTCTACTATGGCTGTATTATACATATGGGTCATTTGACAGTTGGTTGGGACAGGATTTGGAGCTGTAATATGGGTCGTATAATACAGCTGCCTTAATTAAAGGGATTATCCAGGGACTCTGGGCTCTTTATGTGCTGATCTTCGAGTTTCTGGACTGGTACTGACATTGGGTCATGTGACTAAAACAAACACACAAATCCCTCCTCTTCCTCTCCGAGTTCAGTGGTATTACATGTACTATGGGGGCTGACTTTACTATTACAATGTTCCAGTGTGACAGCCTTCATAGTATAAAGAGTTCCTTGGTAACCCCTTCAAGGACATAGGTTGCTGGTTATAATATATATATATATATATATATATATATATATATATATATATATATATATATATTTATTTTATTGTGATTGGGAAATTAAGTAAGTTTTGCTGTGACCTTGTGATTCCGATAAGTTTTCTAATGGTTTTCTGAAGTTTCATGTTATCATAATGGGTTCTTAATATGTGTTTCACTAACACTTGATACAAATAACACATAAATGACAGGGCACATGCTTTACCAAACTGCAATGTTTTCAATGGATTGATACCTTTAGATTACGATGGCACAAAATTGCAAAAAATAGCCTTCTAATCTATTCTGATAGAAGTGAAAACTCGTAGAGCTTTTTCCTCTGGTCTGCATGGGAGGGGACATAGGGCCCTGGGGAGACATAGGGAGGAGCTAGGGCCCACCCCTGAGCTAATAAAACTGGCTTTATGTGATTGCCAATTTAACCATTTACAGAACAGAAATTCCACTCATTAAATTTTTTGCAACTTATTAAAACAAGAAACTGAAAAAAGATTTCATCCCTTATAGTAGTTCAGAGCATGAGTGTGAATCCAGACATGAGATCCCCTCCAGTAAGCACCAGACCTGACTAATCTAAAATACATATATCAGAAGACTGTTAAGCCCTTTGCCAGGTTCGTCCTCCATGATGTGTCCTTTATCTGATCTAATTTAATTTCTTACATAGAGTTGATGCTATCAGCATCTTATCTGAGAATATTTTCATCACAATAGAAGTTATGATACAAGATTTGCTGAAGCTTCTGTCTTTTCTACACCGCAATGAATAATAATTGTATTCTTGAACAAAGTAAGCGATCTTTTATGTATAATGAGACATAAATAATTCAGAACATGTAAAAAATGCATGGGCTGCCAGTCTCCAGTCTACCCTATGAATATTACACTTACGTACTGTGCTAATTCTCAGTATATACTGCATATTTGTAAGCATAGCACTGAAACATATAAAAGAGACCAATATGACCATATAGCCAGTGATAAGCTGTAGATCAGTGATTATACCAATTGTACTACTCATGACAGACCAGATCATTGCCAAACACATCCAGGTAGGTAAATATTCTAGAGCCTGCTTACCTGGCCATAGAAGGCAACTCGATAATAACGCCCAAATAATCTTTTCTCTGCATTTACAACCTCTGCAATTCTTAGGTAGGATCTGTGTATACGATAATACAGCTCCGACAAACGCTGAAATGAAGTGAACATAGGAAAAGCAAATAATTATTAATACACATTTATTAGCTATGTCTTAGGCTATGAAAGCCGGCTTGAAGTGATATTTTTCATGAGGAAACAGATCCTTCTCTCTTGTGGTTAGACTGACCCTGCCTGTCAGTACAAGTCATGATGTGCCAATATTATAGTCAAAAAGCTTCAACACTACTCTCTTTTTAGGACAATTGTGTGTGACAGAGACTGTGAACAGAACTTCTGGATGAAACTCATAGCTATGACTGGGACTAATGAGGCTTAGGCAAGGCCAAGTACCCTATAGGAACCTAAACCCTGCAGCTAGAACAATTGCAGGTATTTGTGATTTTTTGGGAGAGAAAAAGAAGAAAAAAAAGAGATAAAGGATAGCGAGCTAGAAAGACACTTACGTGACCCTTAGGAACAACATCACTAAGCCTCAGCTCCAGCCCATGGGCTACCAAGCTCAGGCCTCCATCTTATGGAAGGTTTGTTGTTGTTACCTGCCTTACTTACAGTAAAATGTAAGTTTTATCCACTATTCATCATTGTCTCCCGAGTCCTTAATACTGCACCCCAACCATTATTAGGCTAAGGGAGGCATACTACCTCACAGGAACTACTATCACCATCACCCATAGGCAGGCCTGAAAATCATTTGCTGCATCAGCCCCTGTGGACTACTGAAGGAGTATTGGAGCCAACTACTGCCACTGTGAGCCCAATTGTGACTGACTATTACTCCCATCCTCACTGCCTTCCTCCACCGGCATTAGTATAAATCCAGGTGTATTCATGTACAAGAGGCAAAGTACTAATTAGTGCAAAAATCCCAAATATAGATGTAAAAAACTTTGACTTGCTTCTTAGGGTGCGTCTATATGATATGACTTGAGATGCTGCCAGGTCAAACCATTAGATCTATCAATAAACACATTAAGACATTTACTGCTTATTGCCTGCTCGCTGTTATTGCTCATGTGATTGTGTAGATTACCGCTAACAAGGAGAAGGTAATAGTCAATAAATGTTCCACTGTATTTAGCGAATTCACTGGTGGCGCAGCCCAGCATCCATCCATTGCTGCAAAATGTAGCAGGACCCTTAAAGTGTTAAGTCAACAGTTGTAAGAAACTTTAAGTGCCCCTTAAGAGACCATTCACACAGTGGAAAATGAAGAATTTCTCTTCATTTTTCAGCCATCGGCTCCCTGTGACGGAACGCCAGTGCAGAGTACCGACACTCCATTGTGGCTTTCTGCTACTGAATAGGCCCAGATGAAGGAGTCTATTCAGCATGGAGTCTCGATCCAACCGGCAACCACAGCGCCACAATGCCCACACATGTAAGGGTGCAGGAAGCTGGTTGGGGACTGGCCCCAAAAGTGCCCTCATGTGAAATATAATAGTTGCCACATAATGAAACACAATGGAGGTGCTCATTGCAGTTACTGTTACTGACATTCATTACTCACCACTTTGCTCCATGCTTCCATTCTGCTCCTGATGTGACGTCAGCACTCAGCGCCCAGAGCAGAGAGGTGAGTGATGAATGACGCTCACCACTCATCCTCAGGGTGCCACTAACTGCAATGAACGCCAACATCAGTATTGATGGAAGTGCTGATCACTCCTCTAATGTAAGCATCACGCCTGCTGCCGGGCATGGGTAGGGGGACCTGCATGCAGTGCATGTAATATAGACCAGTGGCTATTAGCCACAGTGTGTACTCCCTGGGGTAGACATCACGCAGGTTGAGAACCACTGGTTTACAGTGTAAGGCAATCACATAGGCAACCTACTTGAGATAAGACAAAGTTACCTTGAAGTCTCGCTGCTTCTCAAATACAGCAATGACCGGCTTACTGACATCAGCAATAAGCTCATATCGCTCAGATTTCCAGAGGAAGTCAACACATAGGTCCAGCTGCTCCACTAAAGTACTCTGCAAGGAATCACAGGCATAATATGTCAGCAACTCATTTATCTGCAGAGACGAATGAAATGAGAACTGTATACAACAATGGCTAGTGTATATGCAACAATGGCTAGTGTATATGCAGGACTTGTATAGGCTCAACATTCTCTAGGACAGTACTTTCTGTATCAGGCTACGGTCAATTTTTTTTAGTTTTTTGGAGACTAAAGTGTAGTGAATGATAGCACAGATGATGTGTGTTAAAGAATGGAGAAATGATAAGTGTTCATGTACAGACACTAATATACAACGTTCCCTATGAACATAACCATATTTACAATTGCAGACTATTAAAATTGGAACAATAAAATATTTTTAATAATTCATTTAATTTAATTAAAATGTTCTGTCCCCAAAATGCATATCATTCCAGCCCTGCAGATAGATAGGTTAGATATGCCAGAATTAAAAGGTGTTTTCCCTGTGTGAATCTGTGCCTCTGTTGTCAAGATATTGCAGTTTTTGTCAAGAAAAAAAATGAGCTTTTGGAGCAACCATTACTCTAAAGAGGTAGATGACAATGCGACATCTCAGCAACAAAGGCACCAACTTGCAAAGGAAAACAAGGTTTGATTCAGTTGACCCTAAATCTATCTATTAGGCTAAGGCCCCATGTTGCGGAAATACAGCTTCTTTTGTTGCAGATTTCACTGCACTTTTTTGAGCCAAACCTAACAACAGCTACAATAGGAATGGGAAATATACAGAAAGTTCTTATACTTCTACCTTCTGCTCAATACACTCTTGGCTTTGGCTCAAAAAAGCGAAACAAAATCTGCAACAAAAAAGCTGCGTTTTCGCAACGTGGGCCTTAGCTTTAGAAAGCACTGGGATAAGAGCTGCGGAAAAGAGTAGCAAGAGTAGTGTTTTAGAATGTTCATTTTATCTGTGCTTCGCTACGTGAGTCCTTAGCCTTAGGCCGGGTTCACACGGAGTATTCTGGCTCATCATTTGGTACGTAGACGCCGCGGGATCTTTTGCGGGCCGTATACGCTCCCATCGCAAAATCACGGCCGCAAAATAGCACCGCGTGTACGGTACCGGCTCCTATTGAAAACAATGGGAGCGTATACGGCCCGCAAATCCTCCCGCGGCGTCTACGTACCAAATGATGAGCCAGAATACTCCATGTGAACCCGGCCTTAGCCTAATGCTCATTTCATCAGGGATTTATCACACTGAAGGACTTGGCTTTTTTAGTACTAATAGATACTGTTTAGAAGATATTAGTTAAGAATAGTCAAGAGATAAATACTAGACCTGAAAATTCTGGATAAAGGCATTACAGTTTTTTAGGGCCCCTTCACACGGCATAAACGCTCGGCTCATTCCGAGTCGTACACGCGAGCGCTTCTAAACACTTCCCATTCACTTCAATGGGAGCGCGCGTAAAGCCGGCTTTACGCGCGCTCCCATTGAAGTGAAGGGGAAGTGTTTAGAAGCGCTTGCGTGTACGGCTCGGAATGAGCTGAGCGCTTACGCCGTGTGAAGGGGCCCTTAATCTGTACAATGCAATGCTCTTAAGTTTTACTATAATTTACTTCTATATTGCGGCATATATTACATACATCCTTAGTCATGGTTCATTGCATACCTCATTGTAGGGGGTATCCTGCATCCCCGAGTCTTCTTTCATTGCTCCTTCCTCCTTGATATTTGGAGTGATACTCTGAAACGCCGGCCACCCCATGGAAAATAAACCTGTCAATAAAGCCATAGTCTTAGCTGTCTCCCTCACTGTGATTTACAGACACACAGCTATGTGATACCTTACACTGGTAATTGATATGTTTGACACTGTGTAGTCTACTATGGCACCTGCATCCCAGCTTCGGAGAGGATGAAGTCATTTGGTTGTGCATCTGAATGCAATCTGTAGTCATCCTTTGGCAGCATGTTCTACAATAGGACTGATAAATGGATTTTCCTGCTGGATACATTTATCACCTATTGTTGGGATATGATACATGTCTGGTTCCTGGGGGCCATACAACCTGGATCATCACTGATCACTAGAACGGGAGTCCCAAATCCCCAGTTCAGCCTCACCTGCATGACCGCAGGTGTTTACTATAATATTACACTGAAGACATCAATTCTTTCCATGTCATCCATGTGTGTGATTTGCATCTAATGCTTGGCATAAGAATCATATTAAGCCTGTAATCCATGCCAGCAATCTGATAACTGGTTGGCAGGAAACCACCCGCTCAGCTGTGATTATACGATTGATTAAAATTTCTAATTTGACTGATATATTAGGATTTCAGTCATGTCATATAACGTATAATAACTTTGGCTAATACAAAGGTAAACAGATTAAGAATATGAATATGCATATGTGTAAGAAGCCAATGCATAGAATAATATATCAATGTCATATGGTCATATCAATTACATTAAGGCAATATACAACAAGCAAAACAGTCCACAGCCATGCATTCACTGCAAAAAGTTGCCTGCATTGTAAGACGCCACATGACCTGATGGAGCACATGACATGCGGTGTTAGAGCACTCACTTTTTGCACCGGTGAAGATTAGTAATTGGTTATAATCAGAGCAATTCTCTTCTTCCAGGAGCATGCTTGGGGCCTGACTCATTTCACCTTTCCAGTAACCTACAGTATAGCAGTAAACTTTAGTATAGTGAATCATAAGGAAATGTTAGTGCATGCAAATTTAACGCCTGCAAATGGCAAAGATACATGGATTTAGTGCTCAGTTATACAGGCACAATTACCACACGGCAAATGTATCCACAATGAGTTATCTTTCTCATAAAACATTACTAATTGCTAAAATAAAAGGGCTGCTAAGGGTTAAGTCAAGTCTTAACAGCAGTCTTACCTTTCCTTTTTAAATACTCCGCAATTAATGCAGCAATATGGACGTAGCACATGGCCGCCTGAAAGGACACGAGCACAGGTCAATTATTTCACACAACCTATAAACAGTTATTTGAGTCAAACGCCTATATGATGTATCTGTCATGACATGTCAAGGAGGTAATAGTCAGCCAACAGCTACTATTACCAACTCCCCATCCACATGCACACTTGGATCGGCCAGGCATGCATGTGCTCTTAGAGCGGAGTAAGACCTTATTCACACAGCAGTGATTTGTATCAGCGCTTTAAACCCAACTAGGAGCAAGTCAAAAAACACAAACCACGTGCAAATCTTTACATTATACTTCATCCCTGTGTAGTCTCCATTCCCAGTTTTGGATTACAACCACTGATGCGAAACGCTGACCAAATCATTGACATGTGAATAGGTGCTATATCCCATATGTCTGGAGTTGTATTTGTACAGCACTACTGTATAGGGGATATATAATGGCGTGAAATTTGGACTTGAATTGTCATACAAGGAATGCCATATCAAACTGGAAACATATGAAGATACAATAGGGCTTAATCCACCTCTGGCCTTAAGGCCACACTTATAAATCCTGCATTACTTAGAAGTAGAAGGTTTGCCTTACATCAAACTGAGATTACCACATTACAAGATTAAGCCTATCTGAGGAAGTAACAAATTGAAAAGTGACTGTGCACATTTGCAGAGTAATACAAAAGAAAAAAGCAAGTCCGCCTCTTAGGTTTTGAGTCACATATTCCATTTTCTCTGCAGCAAAAGGGAAAGTTTATCTTGGAATTGCAGATCTCTGTATTCTGCTTAACCAAAACCATCTGCTTAACATCTTCCACATAGAGACTTGCTGCACTTCATGTGCTGTGTCTAGACAATGGCTTATTCCTGCATTAGGATTTCATTTCTGGGTTGTATTATTTTCATGCTTTCCTATTTCGGTTGCTGACAAGTGATGAAGTGCACAAGAAGTGTGTGGTTAAGCCATGGACGACAGTGTAAGAGAAAGATGCTATGTCATGAAGATGTGATTGTCATCCAAAGCCACATACGGAGAAGGTCATGACATCAGTGAGTGGATAAAATGCTGCTGTTTGCTTTCCATCTTACAACACACAAATAATAGCTATTATAAATGTTCACATTTTATCTTAAAGGGGCTACGTGGGGAGGAAAAGCATTCTGCTAAGTATACACTGCAGCAGGAGGGTCCACTCATTGATGGCCATTATTATTATGTGTTTTTAGAGCTCTATTAATTCCATGGTGCTGTATATGTAGTCTCCTGTCACTCTAATACTGAGGTTTTGGGGGAATGCTCTGCTGACTATTTGTCACGACTCTATTCTGAGTATAGGCTGCAAGAGTAGAGTGGGGTCAGCCATGTTACTAAAATCACAGCACCAGCAGAGCTGGCCAAACAAAAACCTTCCTGTTCCATCAGAAGTGCTGGGGAAAGCTTGGCAACAGCAATCAGGGGAACTGGCATCAATATTGGTAAGCCGACCCTACTGCTGCAAATCTTTCTGTCCAGACATAACAACACATTGACACATTGGGAAGGAGTTCTCACATCTACACCAGTTTCCAGGCGTACAAAAATTGCTAATTTTCGCAGCTTGGGTATCCATGGTTGTCATTTCTCATAATTCTTGTATTACTCTAACACATCATCTTGTAATGCCAGGAGCCAGGCATTTAGTGTGTCAGTTGTCTTCCCAATATACATCGAGTAGGGGGCAGCTGTCTGGGAGTCGGAGATGTGGATAATTTTTGGACCCCTGCAAACCTGCCGAGTCTTACTGCAGCGCACTGGTTCACCTCTTTCCACCTTGTATCTCCCAATGTCATCCCAGCACCATATTGCACATGGGTCTTGAACTTTTTGTGGCTTCTTGGAGTGTTTCATCCCCAGTACTTCTCTAAAAAGTTGTTGGGGATTAGTGGTAAGGAGTGTGGCCTCACATGGCCCAGTAAATAGACTATACTTTATAATAGAAACTGGTGCAAGGGGAGCCAGAGATGCACCTCATTTATGAAAATTTTGTATCATGAAGCATTAAGGGGTAATGTATGAGATTGAAAGCAGGACTTGACTTACCCTACAAGGAATTTCCTGTCAGAAGAGATCAAGCCTGGCATAACAAAATGCCAGTCTTGATAATTCTTCTTATACAGCTCCAAAGTGAGGAGTGGGAGGCATTTCAAGTGATTTGGAACTGAGCTGCAACAGCGCGGCATATCTACTGAACAGTATATGGCGCCGTCTGCTTCAGGCTCTGTACAATGTGCAAATACCAGCGTGTAAGACCCTTACTGATCTCATATAGATGACGTGTCCTAAGTCATCAATATAAACTTTTGGAAAGGTAAATTAATAATGAATATATACATAAAGTACACGTGAATATATTGTAGAAAAACTATATGGAGGGCAAGGCGATATTAACCTCAGATAAGTCTCCATTTCTTGCATGGATCTTGGCCATGCTCTCCAGCCAGGTTCTACGTAGCTCCGGAGTGCTGGCATAAGAGTTTGCCAAGCTGTACTGAAGATCCACCAACATCTCTGGATCTTTTTCATGCTCCTTCATCTGGGCAGTTGCCATTAATACCGTCCTGATCCTTTTGGTGAGATCCTTTACTTCAGCTGGAAATAGTGTATTCTATGGAAAGGACAGAAGGTTTGCTTAGCAAATTTATGATAGATTTTCATTTCTGTATTTATACCATATATTGCATGTAGGAAACATCATACAAAATAAGTGATTATAAAATGTGTAATTGTGTTATATGTTGGTTTCTGACTACTATGCTTGTTGGTGGGGGGTGGTTGATAGTTTAACAGATCTACAAAGCATATAAGCAATATGTCCACTACAAGAACTTCTACAAAAAATTGTATGGGAGGAAAGGCTTATAATACTGCCAAGGGAATAGTGACATCCTCAAATAACCTAGTGCTAAATTGTTCCATGTCCCCAGCTAAATCAGTTTCTATCTTATGCCACAAACCGTAAGCAATGAAGAAGGGCAAACATAGACCGCAGAAGTGTAAGTAGCCGCATTTATATCACTGACAAGCCACATTGGTCTGGATGTATGGGAGTGTATATCTTCAGTATTCCCTCAGGCAGGCTATGTACAGCCTTAATAGATAGATTACTTACAACCAAGAAACTTCTGTCAAATTTTCCCTGCTCTAGAATGGGGAACTACTGGCCAATAAAAAAGAATTAGCTTATTCAGTGGCATTGTATGCAATGGTGCCAAAGCAATGTGATCCAGATGTCTTTTGCAAGGATCCAGTGACTTTTTTTGTCCAGGATCTGAAGATATTTGATATTTATGGCCTATGCACATGAAACAACCCTGTTTCTATACAAGGGAATGGGACCGGGTTGCAGTTCTCTGACTCCATACCCTTTAGTGTTGGTGCTGGGAAACTGTAGCACTGCTTCCATTCACTTAAATAGGAACAGGGCTGCTTCTGGCCTTATACTTAGTATATAACCTCCAGCGGACACATTACCTAATAGACAGCGGTTTGGATGTCAGACCCCAACCGATCTGATATTGATGACCTATTCACATTATAGGTCATCAGTATCACATATCTTTAGATCCTGGACAACCCCTTTAAGCCATATTTTTACTTCACCATTAATTACATCTTTGGCTATGTGTACAAGAATTTGGAACATGGCTCTGACATGAGAGATGTTTTGTCTGACTGAAGCTGTTCAATTATAGGAAACTCGTTATATTGAAAATACAGTGTAATCTACAGGCAGCATGTTCTAGAGCAAAAGGAGAAGAACATAATGATGTATAAATTGTGGGAAAAGATTCAGCATAACCTGTCATTTATTCATTTATATACACAAAGGACCAAACAAACCGGATCCCAGATGAATCTGGCAAAAAGGAACTGCGCTGTTCTTGATCGGAAAATACAGATTTATTGGCATCAAACTCACACACAACACGTTTCGGGCGTATAACCACGCCCTTCTTCAGGTGTAATAGTTTCTTCACCGCTGGGAGAATGGACCCATTGTGTGTGTGAGTTTGATGCCAATAAATCTGTATTTTCCGATCAAGAAGAGCGCAGTTCCTTTTTGCCGGATTCATCTGGGATCCGGTTTGTTTGGTCCTTTGTGTATACGACTATACACCCATGTGGTGCTAGGAACATGCTGCCTCAATCCGAAGAGTAACCCTTCGGTCACCTCATATTGTGATTTCAGAGTTGTGACTTGGGCTCACAACCCTACAAGGTGAGCGTCATTCCTCTGTTTAATTTTCTAAACGCTTATAAGAATACTACACTACGGTCTGCTCGGTGTCCATATTCCCTTTTGTTTTTGAGATTTATTCATTTATATCTGTGCTTACTCTGAGCTTAGGAGTCCAGCGGGCGGTCCTATCAGTGATTAACAGCTTTATTCATATGCCCACTCATATAGTGAAGGAAATCAATCACTGATAGGACCGCCCGCTGGACTTCTAAGCTCAGAATGGGCAAAGATGTAAATGAATATTTTACAGGTTATGCTGAATCTTTTCCCACAAACTGTATATCAAGCTGCTTGGCTCTTCTTGCTCTATAACATGCTGGTGACAGACTGGACAGCATTTACACTGATGGGTTTCCTATAAAGATATCTGCATGGTTATGGATGATTTACACTGTATATTCACTCCAAAATTATTTATTACCTCCACTCCACCAACATACATTGAGCACAATTCAGGGACTCCATTAAATTTCTCAGCCTCTGCATTCAACTTGTATCATGAAGCTATAAAGCAAGAGTTTAACCCATTACCTTCATCTGTTTGTCTCCGTTTGCAAAGTTGTTGATAATTGCCAATGAATGTTGGAATCGCGAGCCACCAATTCCTGCATCAGCGATCAGCTGACTTACTGCCTTTATGAGCTGTTAATAGAAACAACATGGACGCTGGTGATGTATTGTGCAACTTCATCCTTATCGGCATGTTTCATATTACTCAGAAAACAATCTGCACTCAGTCACTGGAGCTCATGTATGAAATATTTCAAAGGGCTTCATTATATTATGCAGATGAAAATTCTTACTTAGATGATCCCATGAGCACTGATCAGGCTGGTTATCTTTATCAGAAGAACCCATCTATAGGATTTAGCATTATAAATCAATGTCACTACCCTGTCTGACCCCAAAAGACCACCACTAGTCAATTAAAACATACCTAAAATTAACTTAATAAAATCCTGTGCTATTTGTGAATGACCACTCATGTCTGCCAGACACACAGTATTGGTTGAGCAAGGAATCCTATTGAAACTTTGCTAAGTTTCTCCTCTGGTCCTTTGATGGACATGCAAAAAACAGCATCACTAACGATCCTCAAAAAAATCTTGTACACATTAGAACCAAAAAACCTGAACATTTCACAGTGGATTTGTCCTTGTGTGTGCAGAGTAAACATTTTTTTGCACATTTGTATGTAGACAAGTGGTTGGGGGAAGCCGATGACCTGGGCTTGGGACTGGAGCATGCATAGAACTATACTGATAACTCTGCCCACACAAACCCAACTTAGTATGTGCCAGATTCCTGCTCAACCCAGTGGGCATTTCAGTTGTCATATACATACATAAAAATTAATTGAGCAAACTCTATTACTTTAGGAAGGTATTTTTAGGTCAGACAATGTGGTGGGATTATCGTATAGGGGTAAATCGTAGTAATAGGAAGCCTTTAATATCATATTTCAAAGCAACAATTAGTATAGCCAAGGTGCTAAGTCATGTGTGAACTGTCACATAAGGCCATGATCAAACCATATTGATGCCACCCCAAGCAATACATTACTATTTAGTTAAAAATCAATTTTGACACATTATACTAAGACAGGTGTAGGGAACCTTCAGCACTCCAACTGTGGTAAAACTACAACTCCCAGCATGTATACTTGCTCTGCTTTTCTTGGAACTCCCATGGAGCATGTTGAGAGTTGTAGTTTCACAGCAGCTGAAGTGCCGGAGGTTGCTGACCCCTCTACTGAGACAAAATCTATGAAGAAGCACTTGATTTGGGGATTAACTACCTGGAGGTGAGACCTCACAATTGACTTCTGCTTGTTATACTCAAAATTCTTCCTCATGAAAAAATAGAGAAGAGCTGAGGCCTCATTCTGAGTCGAGCGGGAACGATGATTGCAACATTTCAGAACCTCATAGCAGAAAGGACCACAAAGGTCAGCTTGTCCTTGAAAGAATGCAGAAGGAAACTGGAAGACAAACGTCATGAATTATGTTTGTTCAAGATAGGGTAGAAAGTAAGACATAACAGATATAATACTGTTGTTATTATTAACGTCTTAGAACATGAAACACGTCTATCTATAAAATATGCTATAACAAGGGGCATATACATGGGGTTGGATTCACATTTAAAGAGGACCTTTCATCAGATTGGGCACATTCAGTTCTATATACTGCTGGAAAGCTGACAGTGCGCTGAATTCAGCGCACTGTCGGCTTTCCCGATCTGTCCCGGTACGGTAGCGCTTTACAGTCAGAAGGGCGTTTCTGACACTTAGCCAGGGACGCCCTTCTGCCCAGCAGCACCTATCGCGCTGTACTGTGGAGCGGGGAGGAACTCCCCCCTCCCTATAGACTATACTTGTCTATTGACAAGCTGTGTGAGCAGAGGGAGGGGGGCGTTCCTCCTCGCTCACACTGTGCAGCGTGATAGGCGCTGCTGGGCAGAAGGGCGTCCCGGCTAACTGTCAGAAATGCCCTTCTGACTATAAATCGCTACGATACCAGGACCGATAGCGCTTTACCCGGGGCACAGATCGGGAAAGCCGACAGTGCGCTGAATTCAGCGCACTGTCAGCTTTCCAGCAGTATATGGAACTGCCTGTGCCCAATATGATGAAAGGTCCTCTTTAAAACAGCATCACTGCTGACCAAGAAAAGCCACCACTCTCTTGAATGATGATGATGAGAGTTCATTGCTCACAGGTCAGGCCCAGGGATTAGTGGAGGGGAGTAGAATTTCAATATGCACCACACCTAGGGCTCCTTAGGGTGAGTTCACAGGGGTTTTTTCACAGGCCACCTCAGGTTCCGAACCAAAATACAGGTAGCTGTGACTGAATACCAGTGCAGTGCGCTCTGGATTAGGCCCAAATGAATGGGCCTAGTCGGGAGGGAGTGTCTTCAGGCACATGTCGCGAGGCAAATCCGCCTGAAAGAATGAGCATATTGCTTCTTTTTTCCGGGAGCCAGAACAAATGGCTCCCAGAAAAAAGAACTGACCAGCTCCCATTGATTTCAACGGGAGCCGTCTTTTTGGCCAGGATTTTGAGGCGGACATGGCTAATACTGTGTTGGGGCTAAGGGAATTATACTGTTTGGGGGCTAGCGGCATTATACTGTGTAGGGTTTGAGCTTACGGCATTATACTGTATAGGGGCTGAGCTTGGGAATTATACTATGTTGGGGCTAGGGGCACTATACTGTGTAGGGTCTGAGCTTAGGGTATTATACTATATAGGGGCTTAGGAATTATTCTGTTTGGGAACTGTAGGCGTATAGTGTATTGAGCATAATAAAGAATTATATTGTGTCAAGGGCCTAAAGTAAGTATTATACTATGTGAGGGCCACAAGGAAGCATTATACTGTGCATGGGGTCACTAATGGGGACATTATACAACGTAGGGAGCATCATATGCTGCGGAGACCACTGAGGGCGCATTATACTGTGCGGAACAGAACAGCATGTTATTCCATATATATAAATACTGGCCACACAGAAATAACTTATTTTTGGCCTCTCTGGCTTTTTGCAAAGGAAATCTGAACATGTTATGTGTGAACATCAGATGAATCACAGCCTTTATAGTATACATTTACTTTCTTCAACAGTTTCAGATCATTGTAATTAAAATAAATGCATTGCATGTATATATAACATATCATATATTAAGATTTACAGCCTTATCGCTGTACAATGTGGTAACTGCCAAAAATAAATAGTCTTCTACTGAATATTTCATATCATTATGCTCACACCATATTGAATTAATTTTACATTTTTTTAGCTAAAATACATGAATATTCTTATCATAACAGAAGCCAAGAAGCCAATGACATAGATGTACTCATATCTCACATACTAAATAAACCATCTAATTGATATGAATGTTATGCATCCTGTATCGGTACCTTGCATATGAACATCCGTAGTGCAGCGAATACATGGCGGAGCGATGCTACTGACTGGTTGATTTGCAGGAAGAGGAGATGTGTGTCAAAGACTTTCTTCATTAATACACTCTGGCTGTCAGAGAGGTATAATTTCTGGGAATAGAAGACAGAAGACAAACCATTTATATACTGTACATATCTAGGACCAAACAAACTGACATCCAAAGGAGCAGGTCTATCATTGGAAACATCGGAAATATGAAGAGAGCTTAGCATTCTGCGGAAGGTTGCCTACCTGGTGGCTTTGGTTAAAAAGACAAAGTAGGTCCAGTACAGTGAGGCAAACCTCTGTGGCAATATTGGCATCCGAATCAATGTGGTGCACAATGTCAGTTTCATTGGAGTTACCTGTAACACAATACTTTATGAATGCTGTGACCATAGCAGTGAACCTAGTAACAGATAACAACATGGGTGGTTAGACGCCCCCTCCTAGGGCATCTAGAGCATGAAGCTCCTGGAGGGGGAAACATTCACCCTTAGGTGTGCTGCAGTTTATTGCACTTTCTGTAATGAATCTTTATCATCAGTAGGACCTGCCATAGTCAATTAGACATCTGAAGATCCTGAAGCCAGAGGGGAAAGCAGTAAAGCGAGCTCCATCAGTAAGTGTATGGAGTCTGAAATTAAGAGAGTTAGATCTACAGTCTGCATTTATTGGCCTTGCCCTAGCTCTGTAATTTTTGGTCTTCAGTACGAATTTCTTTAGGAGGTCTGGTCCAGGTCTTTATTTAGAAGGTCTAGCGGTCTTTATAAATTTATGGAGTCTGTCTGTATTTATTAAGGGGGTTAGGTCAGGGTCTGTATTTGGGGGTTTGTATTTATTTAACATGTCTGGTCTGATCTGTATTTAGAGGGTCTCGTATGGTGGATTAGTCAGAGTTCTGTATTTTTTTTTTTAAAGCGAGAGTTAATACAATAGGAATCTGGTGTCTAAATGTATTTAGGGAGTTTGCCCTGGGTCTCTATTTAGGGAGTCTGAAATCATTTTGAAGATCTGATTTTCGTAAGTATTTAGAGTGTCTGGTTTGGGTATCTGAATTTAATTAGGGGTCTGTTTTTTTGTTTCGGGGTGGTCTTTAACATAATAGGGCCCTGGTATCTAAATATACTTAGTGAGTATGTCCTGGGTCTGTATTTAGAGCGAAAGGTTTAGGTGACTATATTTATATAAATGTGTAAAATATATGCAAATCTATTCTCCAGGATGTAATTAGGAGAACAGTGCACTCTGTACTCTGCCCTCTAGAGGGCAGCATCCTTAACATCATGCATGACTCAGTTAAAAAGTCTACTATCATGATGCGGATTTAATTGCCAAATTAGTATTTCTATTCCAAAAGGAACAGATTCCCAGCTATGGACAGCGCTGTTTCAGCCTATTGGGCCTCCTCAGCATAGCGCAGGGATACTGATTTGGCAGAGTGAGAGACTATAATGATGTGTACGATTATCCCCTGACCCTACATTTATATAGGGAATCTATTCTGTAGTCTTTGTTTAGGTGAAACTATATAATATAATAATTTGGATGAAGTAAGGTGTATGCGCTACGTACTAGGTTGCATACAATGGTGAAATATCAATGCAGATGGTATTAAGATGGAAAAAGACATGTTATTTTACAATGTTTTCATTTACTTACTAGGTATGGAACTTGTCAGTTCTATAATCTGTAGTAGTTTAGGATTGGAAAGAGCATTTTTTCCTCGAATTATCGGAAGGGTTTGAGATCTTGGGTGTTTATGGCTGTCATGAGCAGACTGCATCCTGTAAAAGAGAAGACAATGTAGGGTACAACAGTAGGATAACTTCCATTGGTTCCATTCCTTATCTATGTACTCCTCAAAGAAATATAAGGATTGGCATTTGGGTGTTACTAGTTGGGATGTGCCCCTCCACAATTGGGGATATGCCCCTCCAAATAATTCTGGCATTAAATAAACTATTTAGTATTACCATTTTCCATGCCAGTTAAATGTAACCTAGTCTGACACCATAAACAATGACTGGACACTGTGAGAGTGTACAGAGACGTCCCATGCCCCCCAGTGAAATGGTAACAACTAGAGATCATTACAATATATTTTATATTCCTAGGAGGAATTTTAGGGGACCAACATATTGTAAAGTTCTAATTTGTTTGGTGCAAAACACATACTGGAGCCAAGATGTACGAGAATAAAGAAGAGCTGCCGAACTTCTCAAGCTGTTCGGCTAAATTTATCAATCCATTGTAACATTTTGATACACCTGGCAATATTTGCTTCATTTAATCCTCATTTGTAAAGAGATACATTCCAAAACTTTGAGACATTTCCCATCTTGGAACTCTATCTATTGAGGGTCGAAAGAGCTTATAAAATGGTTGAGATCAGTTCTTAGTAAAGCATATCTTGGGTCGCACAAGAACGTTCAAAACTTAAAGGGTTGTCTGAGATAGGAAACAACTGATTTTTCAAAAACAGGGCCACTCCTGTCCACAGGTTGTGTATTCTAAGGGTAAGTTCACACAGGGTATTTTGGACCGGAACCTGAGGCGGAGGCTGCCTCTTATTCAGATCCAAAATACGGGTAGCCACGACTGAACGCCAGTGCACTGTACCGGCTTCCAGTCGTGCACTCCGCTCCGGATTAGGCCCAATGAATGGGCCTAGTCGGGAGGAGGGTGTGTCTTCAGGCCAAATCGCGAGGCGGAACAGCCTGAAGAATGAGCACGTTGCTTCTTTTTCTGGGAGCCGGAACAAGCCGGCTCCCGGAAAAAACACCTGAATGGCTCCCATTGATTTCAATAGGAGCCATCTTTTTGGTCAGGATTTTGAGGTGAATGCGGCCTCAAAATCCTGGCCAAAAATATCTGTTTGAACTTACCCTAATGCAACCTATCCCCATTAGTTTTAATCTGGCCGAGCAATAAAATCCTACACAGCCACAGATGTAGTGTTGTTCACCAGAAGAAAGTATTCATCTTTTTCTGATTTTGTAAATCACATTTAGGCCGGTGCCTCTCGGGTCGGAAACTTCCAAATCCCATGCCCAATTTGCTGTAAAGATCATGATTTCCAAAATCAGCACGTTTTTGAAAATCGTAACATGTCAATTATATCTACAGAAGCGATTTCCCCATAGATATAATTGAAACAGAAAGTCTGCAGAAGAAAACTCCACAAACTTTCCATTTAAAGTGCTGCGGGAAGAACCGTGATGTGTTGCTGCAGCATTTTTTTCCCGCAACACTTTATAGCTGCGGGTTGTCCCATGGGGCCTGAGCCTAACACCCCACATAGCAAAATGCAGCGAAAACATTTTGCATTTTGGCTGCTTCCTATTCATTTTTCTTCCCCTATTAATTCTATAGGGGAAGTGATTGCCATTTCACATCTAAAATGATCATGGTGCATTTTCTCCAGATTTTCTGCTGCTTTTTCTCCACAATATGTACCTGAGATTAACCAAAATCTCATTCACTTTGCTGGTACTGTTAAATCAAGTGCTTTACAAAAGCTAAAAACTTGGGACCTTAGCTCTAGAGCTGGACCATGAGGAGACATCTAAACAACAGTGGTTTACATAAAACAAGGCATTATTATAGGGAGGTAAGCAGTGTAAATGTGGAAAATCTCAGCAATCTAACTGGAAACGGTTGCTGACTCTCCATAGTCTATGACTCATAAAGCATTTCATGTACATAGAGTCCACCCTAAATTCACAACTTTAGTAAAGATCCAGGGCAGTCTGCTCATAATATATATCTCGCACATAATGCATGTTATAGACGGACAGAAATACAGATAGCTCACACTGTTATCTGCTACTGTTCTCAGCACCATCCAGACACAATGCAACAGTGCAGATATTGCAGCTGTGTAAATGAGTATTTCTTGGATACAATACACAAGTGTCCCAGTGTAGAAGTCTCTCTGTCTCAGTGCCAGAAGCTTAGTTTACAATGTGGGAATGAGATCCTACAAGCAGGTGTTCAGAGGCAGATTTGTGGGAATGGCCAGAAACTGTTATGTATTGGATTTCTCATAGAGACATGTATTTTAACCACTTAGTTACGGACTGCTCACACTATAATTCAGTTTTATCATTCACAGTTGTTCAGTTTTACATACATTATAAATTTTATAGTATAAGTCGTAAAACCTTATATGACCTATAGAGAAAGAACCCCATTTAACAAGAATTTGTAATGTATGAGATATGTCACTTTAACATGAGAAGGCACTATAATGCCAAACTAATGAAAAAATGCAAGCTGTAATAATATATTTAGAGTATTTCCTGATGAATAATGTTTTTTTTCCCATGAATAATACTTTTCACATATCCACAATAAAGGGATAAGTATCTGATCACTGGGGGTCCCACCACTAGGACCCCCACCAATCATGAGAATGGGGTCTCATGGAGCAGCGGTTACATGCGTCTATTGCTTTAAAGTGGATGGAGTATGTCTAATCCCATTCACACATTGTAGAAAAATTTCCACAGTAGAAATGCTGCGATTTCAAAAACCGCATGTGAATTATACCTGCTGGCATTTTCCATATAGGTATAACAGGAACAGAAAGCCTGCAGAGGAAAAATTGCAGACTTTCTCTAAAAAGTGCTGCAAAAAAAAAAAGCAACGTGTTTCCACTACAGTCTTTTCTGCTGTGCTTTTTCACTGTGGCTCAGTACATGGGACCTTAGCCTAAGGCCTTTTTTGTTGTAGATTTTGCCATGTTTTTTCGAGCCAAAGTCAGGAGTGGATTCAACAGAATGGAATTGTATAAACACTTCCTTTACATTTTCAATTCCTCTTCAAGCCATTCCTGACTTTGGCTCAACAAACTTCAGCAAATCCCCCCCCAGAAAAAAATGCTGCGTTTCCGCAACGTGGGGTCTAAGAAGCATATTCAAACAATATGGAAAAGGAAAAATATCTCTATGTTGCTGAAACGTGTCAAGTTGTGCAATGCCTTGGACAAGTTATGACAAAATTAGATATTTTACAGAAACTTAAGCTTGATCACTGTACTGTGAAGAGATTTGTGGCTGATTCGGAGCACAGAAGGGTTTGTGCAGATAAAGGCATTATTCATTGGATTAAGTGAGCAGCTGCTAAAATTCAATTACAAAGCAGCAAACAGGTATTTGAAGCTGCTTGTACTGGAATCCCATGAACTTCAAGGTGCAGGATCCTCCAAAGGCTTACAGTTGTGCATAAACCTAAAATTTGCTGACCCCTAAACAGTGCTCACAAGCAGAAATGCTTGCAGTGGGCTCAGACATACATGTAGACTAATCTGGAAACAATCTTGTACTGTGTGACTCTAGATTGTCTAGATGGTGAGTGGCCACCATACCCCAACAAGGCTGCAACATAAGCACAGAGGTGTTGGAGTCATGGGTAGAGAGCTGTTAGGCATTTTAGGGTCCCAGAAGGTGCGGAAATGACCTTTGCAAATTATTACAAAGTTTCTGACTGACCACTTTCTTCCATGATGCAAAAAGAAGATCCGTGAATTCCGTAGCAAAATCATCTTCATGCTTGACAATGCACCATTACATGCAGCAAAGATCACCTCTAAGTCATTGACTGCTATGGACATTAAAGGAGAGAAACTCACGATGTGGCCACCAGCCTCCTCTGGCCTCATCTTTATTGAGATCTAAAATGGTGAGGGGGAGGGGACATGAAAACAGCAGCTCTGGTTCAGTTAAGTTCAGTTCAATGGATGCAAGAATTGTGAAGGTGATCAAAGGAGCCCTATGTAACTTGTAACTTGGCATGTTAAGATATTTTTGATTGAAATAGCTTTTGATTTCAATAAATGTGACCTGTTGCAGAGTGACTATTAATAGGTTGAAGGATTTACCACTGTGGCAGTAGACCAGCTTGTGAAGATGAGCCTTTCAGGGTCCCGTTGTTGAGAGTTGCTTGGGCTAGCTTGAAAGCAGCTGTTATTTTCCTGTTCAGATAAAATAGCATTAAAACTTTTTAGTTGCGGTTTCTGATCAACATGCAAAAAAAGTTGTGTATACACTTCCAGACCTGGTAAAATGAGTTTATGGCTAGGAAATCCAACTTAAAATACCCTGCTAGAGAGTTCCAAACTTGTTAAACTTCATCTATGAACCAGACTGGAAAAGAGCTTCAAATAGTATCTAACTATGAAGTATGAAGGACCTGCCATGTCCATGTATTACATAACCATTACCTGTAATTTCAGTGCTAGCCACCTCATGGCATACAACATCTCCTTAAGAAGAGATAGCAGCCCTTATTACCTACATCTGAATCAGTTCCCTGCTCTGTACTGGTGAGGGGCAATAATCTCTAAACAGCTCTATGCAGATAGGTTTCTCTACCTTTTGGAAAAGATATTCTGGCTTGTCTTTATTCCAAGATTATGCCATTAGGTTTCAGGAAAACCAGGCATTGATCTATAGGGAGATACCTTCCAAAAGGTGGTGCTTGAGCAAGTTACCCATATCCACCAAGGGGGACTTATTTGCATTTTCCTTTCCAGTGGTAACCATGTAGTGCTTCATCTCTTCTATGGTGGTGCTACAGAAGAATTGAACACTAAGGGCTCATTCACATGGAGTAAACGCGCCGCACATTGTGGCGCGTTTACGGCGCGTGCACGCCGCGTTTTTTTACATATAATTTTTTTTTCTTTGTTTTTGTCCAATTAATTGGGGTAGAATTATACTATTAAAGCATGGCTTATCCTGCATTTTACAGCATTGTATATTGCTGTACATATTAGTGTGCAGCATTGCCACCATGCTATGTGTGCAGTCACTGTGACATGTGATTATTGCGCACATGTCAGAATGAAACAAGCGCATTTTAAAATGAAAGAGGATTACTGTGATCCGGTCAGGAGTTACTGCTTGTCCTACAGTATTTCCTGTTTCCCAGAGAGTAATGACGCATAGAGAATAATAACAATTTAATTAATTGCAGACCGCTGCAATGTCTCCAGTAATATGAGGAGGTAAATACAGAGATAAGGAGTCAACCAGAGCAGAATCTCATCTGTTCAATGAATAGTTTGCGAATATAATAAACATTACATTGAAAACAAAGAGCTGATAAGAAAAAAAAAAAACAAATCTAACTGAATCCCACAGAAATCTAAGCACACATAGCAAAAATAACCCAATTCGTACGTAAATAGCAGAGATGAGCGAACAGTGTTCTATCGAACACATGTTCGATCGGATATCAGGCTGTTCGATGTGTTCGATTCGAATCGAACAACACGTGCAAACTCCAAAAAAATTTGATTCCTCTCCCACCTTCCCTGGCGCTTTTTTTGCACCAATAACAGCGCAGGGGAGGTGGGACAGGAACTACGACACCAGAGGCATCGAAAAAAATCGGAAAAAGTCATTGGCTGCCGAAATCAGGTGACCTCCATTTTAGACGAATAGTGGATTTCAAATCCGGGTCATATGAGAATGTGAACTTTGTGACTAAGAGACAGGGATAGCTGTACAGGCAGGGATAGCGAGGGATAACCTTTATTTAGGGGGGAATGTTATTAAAAATAACTTTTTGGGGCTCTATCGGGTGTGTAATTGTGATTTTTGTGACATAAACTTTTCCCCATAGGAATGCATTGGACAGCGCTGATTGGCCAGAGTACGGAATTCGACCAATCAGCGCTGGCTCTGCTGGAGGAGGCGGAGTCTAAGATCGCTCCACACCAGTCTCCATTCAGGTCCGACCTTAGACTCCGCCTCCTCCGGCAGAGCCAGCGCTGATTGGCCGAAAGCTGGCCAATGCATTCCTATGGGAATGCAGAGACTTAGCAGTGCTGAGCCAGTTCTGCTCAACTACACCGTGTGCCGGTCAGCCCATCAGATGTAGCAGAGCCGAGGGTGCACTACGTTGGTGGAGTAGTTGAGCTAAGCACACACATTCAGCTCTACTTCATCGGGCTATTAGAATGCATTGGCCAATCAGCGCTGGCCAATGCATTCTATTAGCGTGAGCTGAGTTTGCACAGGGGTTCCAGTGCACCCTCGGCTCTGCTACATCTGATGTAGCAGAGCCGAGCGTGCATAAGGGTTCTAGTGCACCCTCGGCTCTGCTACATCTGATGTGCACACTCGGCTCTGCTATATCAGATGGGCTGACCGGCACACTGTGTAGTTGAGCAGAACTGGCTCAGCACTGCTAAGTCTCTGCATACCCATAGGAATGCATTGGCCAGCCTTCGGCCAATCAGCGCTGGCTCTGCCGGAGGAGGCGGAGTCTATAGTCGGACCTGAATGGAGACTGGTGTGGAGCGATCTTAGACTCCACCTCCTCCAGCAGAGCCAGCGCTGATTGGTCGAATTCCGTACTCTGGCCAATCAGCGCTGTCCAACGCATTCCTATGGGGAAAAGTTAGCTTGCGAAAATCGCAAGCTGACAGGGATTTCCATGAAATAAAGTGACTTTTATGCCCCCAGACATGCTTCCCCTGCTGTCCCAGTGTCATTCCAGGGTGTTGGTATCATTTCCTGGGGTGTCATAGTGGACTTGGTGACCCTCCAGACACGGATTTGGGTTTCCCCCTTAACGAGTATATGTTCCCCATAGACTATAATGCGGTTCGAAACCCGTTCGAACACTCGAACAGTGAGCGGCTGTTCGAATCGAATTTCGAACCTCGAACATTTTAGTGTTCGCTCATCTCTAGTAAATAGGTATTCGGATTCCACAAATCTGCCGCATGTGAATACCCCCTTATTGTTCACTATATATTCTACTTTTTATCTATCTACCTAAATACTGTAGTAAAGGTTTCACAAGTCAATACTAATAGAGTACTAATTTAAGAACATGTGACATCTAAGGCAGATTTTCTCTACAGAAGATGTTCTTCTACTCAAAGGAATTATGACATCCAATAATGTGATGAGACAGGATTTTCTGTGATCAGGGTTGACATCCAAAGCTGATCTTCATGCAAACACGCATTGATGTGCAGAAACTGAATACTATGTGCAATAAGCAGGTGTCCATTAGAACTTTCCCCACTCTACATAAAACATGCAGTAATCTGCTTTACTGTATCTGACTGTTTCCAGTTTTATATTAATACATCATTCTGGTTGTTTGCAACAATGTGTCAGCCTGGATTTCAAGTTGTTTGGCTCACTATAATACAAAGTTGCATTTATAAAGTGAAAGTCATTTTGATAAAAGCTAGATATTGTAGCAAACGTGGAAATTGTTTGAAATGTCCAAAGTTTAGATACAATATAAACCCAAAGGCCTTTCTCTGTCTACGATTCATCTGCACTTAAATCTAACCGATATAACAAAGAGCATCATGACAAATGTAATGATGTGATACCCACCTAATAATATTTCTTTTTCCCAGGTATCGGAAATTCTGCAGACACACTCTGGAGGGAGAACAGACATTGATCATCTAGATGAACATTATGCAGTAGTATTTACAGTCAGGACATTTCATTTTTCAAATGGCTTTTCAGAAGGAATGGCCCCAGATTTCACAATGCAATAGGCTGGTGTATGAATATCCATATCAGAATGGCTGTAAAATCCTTTGTGAAAGACGCCACACCTGATATTAGAAGCAGTTAGGGGAAGTTCACGCGGGGTTTTTTTGGTCAGGATTTTGAGGCCGTATCCGCCTCAAAATCCTGACGAAAAAGACGTCTCCCATTGAAATCAATGGGAGCCAGTGAGTTATTTTTTCATTTGTTCCGGCTGCTAGAAAAAGAAGCGAGATGCTCATTCTTTCAGGCGGATTCGCCTTGCGACTAGGCCCATTACTTTGGCCCTAATCCGTAGTGGACTGCGTGACTGGATGCTGGTGCACTGCACCGGCATCCAGTCGCAGCTGCCTGTAATTTGAACCGGAAACTGATGCAGCCTCCGCCTCAGGTTATGGTCCAAAGAAACCCGTGTAAATTTACCCTAAAAGAAATTCAGGAGCTAAACTTAATTTCTGCCCACTCAAGCTAGGTTCACACCTATACCTGATCTCCTCTCGAGAAATCCGTTCCCCATTCTGTTTTAAAAATGTGGAGATCAAAATCCAGCTTGCATTTTTCGGGCTGAAGTCGAGCGGAAACCTGGCAATCCCCATTATAGTCTATGGGGGTCTGTGGGGATTGTTGATCACTATGTACTATGTATTGTTGATTTGTGGAAATTTAAGAACACTATCCAAGAAACAGGCAATAAAACATCATATGGATTATGTATTTTCACACTGTTATTGTATCTTGCTTTATTTCTGGGGTGGTGTGCATGTGTGTAGGGAAGCCATAAAGAAAAGCTCTCAGCCAGATGAGTGTTCAGCCAATTGCTATAGAAGGTGTATGGGCACATTTATAGAAATGTTGACCTCAAGTTATGTTCCATACTAATCCTAGTTATTATCATTGATTCCTCATTATGTACATTTAGCAGGTAGTCAAAAGACATAAATGGCAGTCACTTTATCCTAAGCTCCCATGAGCCATCTGCCTGCTTACAGCATGGACAATATGGACAGATAAAGTAAGGATGAAGTCCTTCATTGCAGTAACATCTGTTACATTATTATGGACTATAAAATATCTCCATGGGGTTACAATGTGTAGTCAGTCTACATCCAGTACCATGTAATAAGAAAATATTAACTTACTCCAGGATGCTGAAGAAGTCATAGATCTCAGTGTTTGGAGCCCTCTGCCAGTATGAGACCAATGTATCTGGAAAGAGCCATGGATTAGTTACAGCTCAGCTGTGCATGTTCTTGTATGGGTCAATGAAGACATGTTTTATTGATTACCTTCGGATATCATTTTCATAATATGGAGGAAACAGAGCAGCAAGCATTTTGTTTCACTGTGATCAAGTTTATCAAATCGAAGGGATGATCCGATCAGAGAAAGTGGCCTTGTGATCTGTAAAATGAGGAGACGGGTATCACAGTCATGATCTCTACAAACATACGCAAGGCCAGAGCTGCCTTCTAACTAAACAATGTGGTATAGAGACAATCCAATGAACCTAACCTGGAGTTGTCCAGGCAAAATGTTTATATTTTAAATAGGCTGGAGGAGGTGAAAAAAAAAAATCATCCTCACCTGCCCTTGAAGCTCTGGAGCCTTCCCACCATGGTCTGGCCCTTCTGCTGGGCTGTCTTCTCAATGTGAAACTCCACACCAGATGTGACGTCCCGGATCCCTTCCACTGAAACCACTGATTGGCCTCAGGAAGAGACTCCGGGACGTCACAGGACGTCATGTGCCCTTCGCTTAGGCTGCTCATTGGCCTCAGCGGTCACATGTGGTAGGGACTTCCGCCAAAAGAAAAGCGGGAGGACCAGACTGTGCTGGAAGGCACTGGAGCACTGGGAAAAGGTGAGTATAATTTTATTTTTACCTTCCCCGGCCTATTTAAAATATAAAAATTTTGCCTTGACAACCCCTTTAATTATGCAAGGTTTATAAAATAATTCATTCAATGTAATAAAATTATGATGCGTCATACCATAGTCTAAAATGCAAAATAAAATGAAAATATAGAATAATAAGAATAATAATACATTTTATTTATATAGCGCCAATACATATATATATATATATATATATATATATATATATATATATGTTACGTTATATTATATTCCGCATTACTTTACAAATCGTACGGTTCAAGTACAGACGAAATAAGACATTACAGAGAAATATATCAATTCACACAATAGGAGTAAGGGTCCTGCTTGCAAGGGGCGACATAGGAGGCAGCATTGCTTATACAGTGGTTATGATAACACTTACTTTAATTACACAAATAAATAAAGCTGTATGAGCTGTCACCAGCCATGTACTTTTGTGAACAGATTCAAAGTGCCTGGGCATACAGGGTTACAGTATGATAAGACATCATGTCCTGAGGGATAATGAGGGGGTCGTAACAGAGTAGGGCTAGTTTTAAAGGGTATAACTGTAAAAGGATTTAGATTAGGAAATGTGATAAGGCCTATTTGAAGGGATGTATCTTTAGGATGCACTTGATGATGTAAAAGTTGTGAGTTAATCTGATTGTCGCGGTAGAGCATTCCAGAGAAGTGGTGCAATAAGGGAGAGCACAGGTTTAGGTCAGTAAGTTTTGGGTATTTGGCTGTACGGAGAGCATGGGATTGGGTGTTAGACAAAGCTGAGGGAGGAAATGTCGGGAGGTGCAGCAATATGGAGAGCCCTAAAGATAAGGGTGATAAGTCTAAATTGTATTCTATAGTGCAGGGGTCCTCAAACTTTTTAAACAGTGGGCCAGAGGCAGAGCAGGTCGCCCAGACATTGGGAGCGGTGCCCTCCAATAGGTAAAGTGAAGTGCGCTCCATGGCCTGGCCCGAGCTCCCCAGGAGCTTCATTATAAATGCACGCCTGCCGGCATTGTTGGCGGGGCCAGACAGAAGCGCTTGATGGGGAGCATGTGGCCCTCGGGCCGCAGTTTGAGGACCCCTGCTATAGTGAATAGGCAGCCGGAGCAGTGTCTGCCACAGAACTGAAGCATGGGTATAGCGTTTAGACTGACACCCTTGGGGAGAAACGGTTGCTTTATTTACAAGTGGGGTTCAGGGGTAGTTTCAGTCCCCCGTTCTCTTTATCACTAGTGGACCCAGCAGTTGGACTTCCAACAGTGTGGCAACTTGTTGTTATGGTATTATGATGCAGAATTGTTCTTAATCACTTTATCTAACATAATGTAATGCCTTCTACATGCAGTTACTATCAAAAGTGCAGACTTGACCACAGATATTTGTCTTCTGCACACAGGCTGACAAGTATCCACATGACCTTTTCTTTAATATGTACATTTGTGAATGTTTATTTTAATGTTAGAGTGTAAGCTGATGCCATATATGTCTTCTTTATCCCAAAGTATATCATTGGGGAATATAGGTCAATAAATCACCAGTAGATCCTGTCGAGCTTAGTGGGTTCAGACAATTTTGATCAAATATTTATTGTCCGTCGGCCATTTTCCTGTGACCTCTCCTGTTCGGCCACAGGAAAATGGCCGATGGACATGTGCAGTCGGCACTTTTGGATGAAGATGTGACGGTGACGCAGGAGAAGAGGCGGAGTTGGGGAAGAAGATGGAGGTGGCACTGGAGAGTTTTCAAGCAGCACAAGGGATGCCCCCAGTGCTGTTAGAGCATGGGGGAACGCCCCCTGTGCTGTCTGGAGTCTCATTAGTATACCGACGAAAACCGGAATATCTACCGAATGGCGCCGAGAGAATTCTAAAGTTAGGGGAAGAATAGCCTTTTTTAAGGCTAATCCGACATGGGCTTAGTTAACAACAGGATTCTAATGATAGAATCGCTTTAAACAAAGAACAACAGATAGACCTCTGCAAAACACTGGCTGCTAAAAAGGTGAATAGGACTGTAAGTAAAGCAGAGTGTGCGCTCCTGGTCCTTTACCTTTTCACAGTTTTCGGTCTTCTCACTTTTCTCATTGGCACTTGGGATAGATTCAAGGCTGGCCAGTGATGCCTGGGAGTCGGCATTATTCCCTGCAGTGATGGCAATGGATGAGAAAGCTGTAGGAGTAAAGTGATGAGATGAGAGGACAGCACAACACATACGATGAGAAAATCAGATGAGTATACAGCTACACACAGTTCAATGACAAGGAGACATGATGCCGCTGAAAGTGATAGGACGGACATTATTTTCAACGATCACCATCTATACATAAAGCATAGATGTCAAGGATTTTATAAATATGAGGCATAGTGCAGCTTTTTCAGAAAACTGACAGGATCTATAAAGCAATATAACATATGATAAACATAATACTTTCTATACCCAGCAATCTTAGAGCTTTTGTCTTTAAAACTGAAGTGAAGTAAAACTCTGGAGGAACTTGAAGGCAGGTCTCAACCTAAGGAAAAAACGCTGTGGGAAAAAACGCAACGGCAACAAATTGCGGTCTTCCCCACAGCACTTTTCACAGAAAGTCTGCAGAGGTTTCCATATCTATAAGGAAACTGCCAGCGTTTCTGTAGCTATAACTGATGTTTCCACTGCGCATATTTTTCTGCAATGTGTGGATAAGATTCGCTAGACTGTGACTGTAAAACCCTGTGGTCTTTGCTGCTGTGTTTCTGCAGCAGCGAATCTGCAGCATTTCCCGACACGGGGAAATAGGGAGAACATAGCAGTCTTCTTTGTCACTTCACTTCCACTGCCATTAGTTTACAGATATATGTAATAGTACGTAATATATATTATAATACTGTAATTCAAGACAGACACCTCTCGGTAAGCTGCGTGGTTGCTCCTCTGTTCCTGTCTACTATTCTGGCTGTCTGTGGAAGGTTGAGGAAATTGGGGCCCAAAAGTGACATCAGGCCTGATGGCCAACTTAGTTGCTAGTATTGTATCTTGTTTTGATTCTTTATTGACCTTGATCCAGTTTCTGTCTCACGCTTGGGATTCTTTGTTTAGTACTTATTTTACTTTTGGCTATAGCTACTTACTACATTTTAACTATACTTCTGTCTAGCACCCTGGCCTGCAGATCCTGACTGCTCTTCTGGTGATGGCTCCTGACTATGCTTCTACTGGATTCGCACTATTCAAGGGACTAAAGACTGGAGACCCTCTTTCTGCAAAGTCCATATCTCCTTGGTGAGATTAAGGGTGAACACATCTGCATTATTGGAGCCCGTACTCCAATCTAGGCAGGTCCAAATGGATTCTAGATTAAACAATCCACATCTACAACACACGACTGTAACAGGACCTACAGTATCCCTAGATACAGGACTTTGATGATTCTCTGGAAGTCATATTGGCACCATACTGATAGCAGAGAAGAGAAAAGCAGCTTATAAGTGTCAAGCTATACCATTCCCTGTCTCAGGGTGTATTATTATTTAGACTAATTGTTAGACTAATATAATGTTACATCACATATTTAATGACCTAAAGTACTTCATTTAAGAATGGGATACATCCAATAGTAACCTGCAGTGAAATGTACTCTGTGTTTACCCATCAGTAGTCTGTCAATGCACAGCAGACACCGGATGGGCTCATCTACTGTCCTTCAGCTGTCAATACTTTGCTATAAAGCAATAGAAAATATTCTTGACATGCTTGACATTACCTGCTATGGAATTTAAGACATCTTTAGAAAATGAGGTATCTGCAGATGCAGCATGTTTTATGGCAGACTGACTTTGTGAGGCGGTCGCTGTGCTCAGGTCATCTCTCGAGCCCTATCAAAAAACCCATAAAAACAAATATCTTAATATTTGCAAAAATGTAACAAAGTTTAATGTATTCCATATCCCAGCAATACAATAGCAAGTGATATATCCATCTACTACCTATTATAATCATCTACTGAACTGAGAGACACAATAAAAAATTCACCATCTCAACATTTCCTTGGCTTTAGAATCTAGTAAGACTTATCTTTATAGAGACTTGCTGGGTTTTTGGAATGGCTATAGAAAGGTGCAGCAGTGACTTAAAAATAGAAGTCCATTTATAATACATTATGGAAGAGACTTCCATATGAAATTTTAGACTTGAAGTGAACTTACTATATAAGGTCTCTGAATAGAACCACAGGATCATTTTGGGCATTTATTGGTGAAGGGGCAAGCAGATGCCTTACCATAGAGTACAACAAGGAAAGTAAACAAGGATAGTTTACATATGAGGATATGATCTGCTCACTCGCAGTACAAACAGTAGTGGCTGCTTTTGGTTCTGCAGTACTGCTCCATTGAAGTCTATGAAGCAGAGCTGCATAACTTCCACCCATCACTACATTTTGTTTGTCAAGTGGGCAGCATAGCTCTGGGATGTCAGCAATAATGGGATTGGCACTGTCTCAGTACAGCTGATCTGTTGGGGGTCCTAAAGATAGGCCATCAATAGTAAAAACTGTATAACCCCTGTAACACAAAGAGAGTAACTTCTTATAGCATTGTTAACACAAATTGTACAGCGCTGCGGAATATGTTGGCGCTATATAAATAAAATTATTATTATTATTATTATTATTAATAATATTGATTTTATGTTACATTGTAGTGTACAATGGAGTGTACTTTTTTTTGTTTAAGCACTTTAGTTTTGTGTTGCTATACTGAGAGACATTATATTTTTTATCATTTAGGAAGCTATGTGAGGACTTGTTTTTTGCTGGATGTTTTCACTCTTTCTGGACCACACAACCTTTTAATCACATTTTATTTCATTTTTTGAGAGTTAGGCTGAATCCAGACACAGAAATCCTGGCATTGTTTTTAAACAGTAAATAGACTAAATAAAAGAATACATCTTTCCTATTGTAGAGATGCCATAGGCCTATGTGATACATAGTATGAAATTATACTTACAGGTATATGTTTACATGCTGTTAAATATTATCATGAGATTAGATAGCAAATGTAAAATAATAATATAATTTATTTACAGTGCTAAGAAAAGTGTTCCCCAATACTGCAGTTACTGGGAGTTGCTCCCTTTACAATATTTACATGGTACCAGATATGTTGAAAGCAGCAATTCTTCACACCCTATACATGCTCTGACTGGGTTCCTTTCCAATCTTACCTGGTTGGATGTATTAATAGAGAATGGAAAAAAGTCCTTCATGAATATTCGAGACATGTTATCCAAGAGAAGTCCATAGAGAGGTAAATATAAAATAGCTATTTGAGCTTGCTTTTCCTAAAACAAAAAAACAATAAGATGTACAAAATCAATGTTATTTCTTATGTAATGTTAAATTTGTAAGACAATTTCTAAACTTAAACACATAGGGGTGACTTTACTAAACTTTGCTGGAAAATGGAAGCTATAATAAAAATCTCAACCAAAAATTTACTGAAAAAAATTAATATGTCAAAAAGAAATACATAAAAATGCAATGTTAGTGCTGCCAATCTTACTTAGTCTATCTCTTCTCTTGAATCAGTGATCCTTTAGACTGGAGCTGAATACCACAGTCACAATACATAATATCTGCCTCTGATTGTATCCTGAGCACAGAGATGCTCCTTAGGTTTTCACTTGTCTCAAGACCTGTACTAACAGAATTTTTTTTTAACAGTATGGTGCTGGAGAGGGAGAAAGGAAGAGGGAGCTAGGAGAAACTGGCAGAATAGACACAGAAGTATTCTTAGGCTGTAATGACATATGATAATACATCAAAGGGGTTGTGCAGGCAAAATTGAACAATCCCTTTAACTTTTAAATCAGCCGGGAGCAGTGAAAGAAAAAAAAAATATATATATATATACTCACCTGTCCTTGATGCTCTGGTGTCCTCCCCGCGCAGTCTGGTCATTCCGCTCCAGCGTCTTCTCAAAGTGAAATTGTTCACTGGCTGTGACATTACGGATTCCTTCCACTGAGGCCTCTAAATGGCCTCAGTGGTCACATGACCAATCAGTGGCCTCAGCAGGTTTTAGGAAGAGACCTGTGGTGTCACAGGTAGTGACAAGACATGCCAGTCACTGACTGGCTTCAGTGGAACTCCACAAGAGACCCATTCAGTCGTAGGACTGGAACACGTCGGGAGGGCACCGGAGCTTCGGGGACAGATGAGTATGAATTTTTTTAAAAAAATTTTCATGGCCCCCAGCTGATTTAAAAGTTAAAGTGGTTGTCCATTTTTGCGTGGATAGACTGCTTACCAGAATGTAGCATGCATAAAAGCAATAAAGGGTCTTGCTACCTTATTTATATATCTGTCATCAAAGGAGTGTTTGGACATAATATTCTTCAGTGCTGTCAGGGCAAGATGCCGGATGTCCTGGTCTTCTTGCAATGCAAAACCAACCTCCCTTAGTAGTATGCCGATCAAGAAGTGTTTCCTACAGAAGTCATCTGTTAAGGTGTACTCTGGCATGTCTTCACAAAAAAAAAATAAAAAAAATCTGAACTATTACAGCTGCATAAAGTTTTTATCACTCTTCTTAGAAATTAAAGGGGATTATCCGGTTATTAGATCTGCAAAGATCCGAGATGTTACAATGCCTTGTTCTGATAGCCTAAAAAGAGCATCAAAACATTCTCGGGCTGCACACTTGGTTGTGTGCATGAAGCCTGAGAGTTTTTTGGTCAGCGTTTTGAGACCGTATCCGCCTTAAAACCCTGACCAAAAAGGAGGCTGCCATTGAAATCAATGGGAGCCACTCAGGTCTTTTTTCCGGGAACCGTTTCTTCCGGCTCCCGGAAAAAAGAAGCGAGATGCTCATTCTTCAGGCCTAGTCGCCTCGCGATTTGGCCTGAAGAAACTCCCTCCTCCGGACTAGGCCCATTCAGTGGGCCTAATCCGGAGTGGAGTGCGCGGCTGGATGATGGTGCTGTGCACCAGCTTTCAGTCGTGGCAACCCGGCTTTTGGACCAGAACCTGAAGCGGCCTCCGCCTCAGGTTCCAGTCCAAAAAACTCAGTGTGAACTTGCCCTAAGGCCTTATGCACAAAACCACATCTTTATTCCATGTGCTAGTCATTATTACAGATTCATATTACTGGATTAATTTAATTAAAGGGGCTGTGCAGGACTTCAACAACATAAATGATTTCTTCTTCGCAGGAAGTGATCTGATACCCATTGATCACATGGCAATGCCACAACTCTGTCCCATTAAACGAATGGGGATGAGCTGCAGCATGGCCATGTGACCAACGCACATGATGTCACTTCCTGAAAGGAGCCATATTTTTGAAGTCATGCACAAACCTTTTCATTTCAATGACCCTATGAATAAAGTTGCATTTTTTATTAAATTAATAAGGGGTCCTTCGACTGAACCCCACAAAATGGAGAAGGTCCTACATCTGCATATAAACAAACAGCAATAGAAATAGGGCACCAAAACTGAATAAAAGAGGCATATTTAGAAACTCTATCATCACCTCTACACGGTAGAATGGACTTATATTCAATTTATTGCTGACAGACTCCCTTTCATAAACCTTTATAAAGAAGCACTTACCTAACGCATGGTACGCTTTTGTAGAGTCTGTAGGCGTAACTGAATCTTCACGTTGTATCCGAAAGAAAAAAGATATATTTATAATATTTAACTTTCATATTTAAATATAAAATGACTGTAGTCCTGAACTCCCATAGTGATAAATAAAATAATGTCACTGTAACTAGCAAGGCACAAAATATACTTTTTTTGCAAATAGCACCTCTGAATTCACCATTAATGGGATTAAGAGGTATGATCAGTTGCTATGTATTTGGTTCTTGTATTCTGCCATGTATTACCTGGAATGTTAGTTGATCTTATAGGTAAACAGAGTGGAATAAAATGTTCATGACTGCAGACCTCCTGGAGAAACTCAAACTTGTACTGGTACAAAATCTGAAATGAAATGACACCTGTCAGCCATAGAACCTGCAGCTTCATATTCATAACTTCAAATGGACTGGTTAATTTAGTAATGTATTAATATAATGTTATTGCTGAAACGTTACCTGTGGAAAATGGAGGAATTTAAAGGTAGTCACAAAAAAACTGAAAAACTTCACTGGTTCTTCAGGCAAGAAGGCTAAAACAGTTCATGACAGGCCGAAGCTAAAGGGTTACCAGTGAACTGGCTGGGCAATGTGGTCTTTTTGTCTGTGACAGCTAATTATACTTATAGAGATATCTAACTATAAGCAGACTACTGTACTGCGTATGAAGCCCATCAGCCCTTCTCATTGACTTCAGTACTCAAAGTATGGCACATACAAATTGCAGCAGATCCACGACTTCTTTTCTCTATAAACCTCACCCCGTCTTACTAAAATGCAACTCCACACTGCACTGCCAATGTCTTTGCACAAGAAGGTCTGTGATATCTCTTTTTTATTGCATGATAGACCCCCAAGCCTGGCTTTCTCACTTTCAGTGCAAAAAAAAAAAGGGAACATGGTGGATTTGCCTCTTCTGACCTCTACATAATACAAAGTGATCCACCTAACCTTGTGGACAGTTGTTACTTCCAAAATCCCACCCTCCTCCAAGATCCTCAGTGACGTCAATGGTGGTTGTCTTTCCTTGGCCCGACCTGTTTAACATCCCATTACGCCAGCTAGCTCCTCATAACACAGAAGTTGACCTCTCTTTTCTACTCCCTTTTAGACACCAGAGAAAACTTCTCCTTCCTGCACTCCCTTTTCTTTCATCTCACATGTAGATCTTTCCTTCGCACTATTAAACAGCAACTTGGAAGATGAATTGGCTGTAGACGCTTGCAATAACCGCTGCCCCTCAAGCCAAATCAATGTCTAACATATATTCTAATTTTCTCTCAAAGTCCTACAATGCAAAAAGCTATTATGGGAAAGAAAACTAGACATGCAATTTCAGATACTGACATTAAAGCCGTGTTTTCCTATCTCTATAAGATAAGGAATCAAGAAAATATGTTAAACTACACAGCCCTGATAGCAATCTTCTACGTCAAAGAGAGGAAATGTTAGCAGTTATGACAGATGTTGGTGTGGCCACAAATTAGAAAGGAACTATCCAATATATTTGGCTCACCTATAGTGGTGTAAAAAAAATATTTGCCACAAAAACCTTTCCCTTCACCTTGTGACAGCCAGATGTCATACAACTACTTAATTACGCAACTTTTCCAGGCCACTAAACTACTTATTAAAATAGAAGGGCACAGACATTCAGTAATGGAGACAGGGCCGGCTCCAGGTTTTTATGGGCCCTTGGGCGACAGAGCCTCAGTGGGCCCCCTTGTAAAGGAGGCGGGGGAGTCGAGACACTGTGCGTTGCAGATGAAGCGAGTGACGTCATGCAGGAGTGTGGCGTCACCAACGCCATACCTCCCAATCTTTTAAAGAGTAGAAAGAGGGGCAAAATATGCGGCGCGCTCCGCGCGCCGCTGCTAATTTAGCTCCACCCACTTTTATGTTGATTCCGCCCATTCTCATTCATTATGTGCTCCCACACAGTATAATCCTCCTACAGTCACCTGTAAATTATATGCCCCCCCTCCATCTCTCCCCCAGTTTCAAATACACCCTTCCTCTGCCCCCAGTTTCATGTCCCCCCTCCATCTCTGTCCCCAGTTTCATCACGTTCTCCCCCTTCATCTGCCCACAGTTTCATGTCCCCCGTCTCTGCCCCAGTGTCATGCCGTTCCCCCCCTCCCCTTCATTTGCCCCTTCAGTTTCATTGGGCCCCCTCCATCTCTGTCCCCAGTTCCATGCCGTTCTCTCCCCACCCCCTCCATCTGCCCCAGTGTCATGCTGTTCTCCCCCCCTCCATCTGCCCCAGTGTCATGCTGTTCTCCCCTCCCCTTCATTTGCCCCCCAGTTTCTCTGGGCCCCCTCCATCTCTGTCCCCAGTTTCATGCCGTTCTCTCCCCACCCCTTCATGTTCTCCAGTGTCATGCCGTTCCCCCCCTCCCCTTCATTTGCCCCCCAGTTTCATGGGCCCCCTTCATTATGTTTCACCTTAATATGTAATACAAAACAAACACTTACACTCAGCTTCTATCACTCACCTTCCCTCGTTCCCCCGACGCTCCTCTCTCTCTCCCTCCAAACACATACGCGATGCAGGAGCTGTGAGATCAGCTCCTGCTTAGCTCCGGCCCGGCTTGCGTGTGTAGGCGTGATGCGATGACGTCATCGCGCCTACACACGCAAGCCGGGCCGGAGCTTTAAAGCAGGAGCTGATCTCGCAGCTCCTGCATCGCGTGTGTATTCCAGCTCATCGGCGGACGGACGCCGATGAGCTGAAATCGTGACAGGCAAGTGCCGGGGGGCCCCAGAGGCTCTGTGGGCCCCGGCACTTGCCCGACTATGCCGTGCGCTGACGCCGGCCCTGAATGGAGAGTAAAGGTTTGTCAACTCTACTGAGGTGCTCTATAGCTGGGAGTCCTATATCAAACAAACATTCAACAAGAAGCAAGGTCCCGGGCTTCTTTCACAACCCCTAGTTAAAATACGGATCAAAATTACCTTGTTTTGTCTGGTATATTGAACTGTATTGTACCATACTCGTGTGGCATTAACCCCTTCAAGTAGCAACTTGCTTATGTATGGTGGGATATTCTCTGTAATATCACTCCAATCTTTACTGACAGGTTTCAATTCACGACTCATATACTCATAAAGATTGAATTACAAGCCCTTACATGAAATGTAGGAGATTTCCTGTGTAATTAAGATTCTTGGGAGTAGAAATGTGAGTATACAGTATATACTACTTACTATCACAGACACTAAGGGTAAATTCACATGTGAGTTTTTTGTTTCGGAGGTGGAGGCCGCTCAGGTCCCGAACCAAAAAACGGGTAGCCACGACTAGTTGCCAGTGCACTGCAGCGGCATCCAGTCGCGCGCTCCGCTCTGGATTAGGCCCAATGAATGGGCCTAGTCGGGAGGAAGGAATGTCTTCAGGCTGAATAGTGAGGCAACTCGGCCTGAAGAATGACTATCTCTCTTCTTTTTCTGGGAGCCTGAACAAACGAAGAAGGCTAAAACGGTTTCCCCAGGGTTTAGGACAGAAACCCCAGGGCGGAAAGTGGTGGTAGTGTGAACGCCTATTAACATAACATAACATATTTACTGGAATAAGTAAATCCACCCCTTACCTTGTGGTCTCCCGGACTAAACATGCTTATGCAGCTGCTTATCATCTTGAATACAAAGCCACGATCCATAAATGTGAAACAGCGCTAAAAAACAAAGATTGCAATTTAAAAAAAATGGAAATTACAATTACAATGTTCACATATGACAAATATGCTATGCATTTTTGTCTCAAACCTCGCTGAAAAAAATAGAAAACTACAGTATAATATGTCTGTATGTGGCATGTCAGTTATGTCCGAGCCTAACAATTCTTACAGAGGATTTCACCCTTTGCAATGTTTTGGGAATGCTTTCCCTATATTGATATGTCTGTATTTATTATTTGCATCTTAAAATTTTAAGTGTCATATTAAGTTAGGCTTAAATGCACACAAACAAGCGCAGCAAAAGGTTAATGGAAAATCTCTCACAGACCCATTAATTTCCTTCAGTGAGAATGGCCACAAAATGGACATGTATAGGACCTGTCCTGCCATGGGCTCACAGACCCTTGAAAATACATGGAAGTGTGTATGGGGGTCATTGAAAATAATAAGGCTTCATTGACTTAACATTACAACAGAAACGCTAACAGAACATTTAGGTGGTCTTCCTTAGGATCAGCTGAACAATACCCTGTACAGGTTATCAAACTTGAGGTTGTTCAGTTTGGAAAAGGAAGGCTTAGGGGTGTCAAAATTATAATGTACAAATATGTGAATGGACAGTACAGAGATCGTGCCTCTTATCTCTTTATACCGAGACATGAAACTGTGACAAGGGGGCAACTTCTATGTCTAGAGAAAGAAAAGGATTAACCATGGTGATAGGCGTAGGCCAATACAAACATCTTCCATAGGTCTGTCAGTTTAGCCTATACACAACAGATCATGGCAGCTAGATGGCAGAAAAAAATCCAACACAACAGATTCTGGTTCTGACAAACTTTAGTTGGTGGTCGGTAATATGGGACAGACTGTCGTAGGTTTATGTACCACCAACCAAAAGTAGACAGTCTAAAATCTAATGTATATGGGCTGCTTTAGTCCAATTGCTAAATTTGACTTTGGGAAAGAATTGGTTCCTCTGATGGGGCAATTGGCATCAGCGTTGTAGGTTTTTTTTTTGCCTTTGGATCAACTTGGTGGGTTTATAGGTTGGATATGATAGACTTGTTTCTTTATCCAACGTTATTTTATCTATTATGTTACTTTTAGTATTATAGCTCAGTTTCTTCCAGGTCCACAATTGACCTAAAATTGAAGCCCTATTCTAAAAATACATTAGCTCTGCATTCTGAGCTGAAATTAGGATCTGAAACCAAAGCTAACACATGGGAAGTTTACCAAATGACCAACTTAGCTCTGCTATACCTATGCAAACATAGGGTACAATTAGATAAGGGCGCAGACACATCCTAATTGTTATGACATGATCATTTTCTACGATTAAATCCCTCCTAAACAAAAACCTGGCAAATGGAACAAAAGTAATAAAAACAATAGTCACCTTCAGAAAACAGGCAAGGCTGAAGTTAGCCTTTTTCGTCTCCTCCATTGCATCTCTGTACTTCCAAATAATATGGTCTGAGAAGCTCATCACAAGCAATTCCAATTCATGGTGGAAGGTTTTTGGGAACCTCTTAGTGCGCTCAACCTTACAAATAGAGGAAAGTTTCAATCAAAGATAAATTGCCGCTCGCTCAGTCACTGGACATAACACAAATATAGAAAACCTAAATGCAACACCTCGAGAAATGCTTCTAAAAGCTGCCATATGTCAGGTGGAAGGGACAAGCTATAATATCAATGCTTTTAAGAGTCCTGATAACTGCTTCTATATTCCTGCTGCAAAATGTGTATAACACCATAAGTATAGCTTGTACATATAAAAATATGACAGTCTATTTCTTGTTTTTACAGCAAAACATAATTGTGCCATTTAGTGCATGCGACACATTTGCAACAGCATTAAATCAATATGTCCAAAGCCATAGGAAATACATTAAAATAGCTGTATGTACCAATATGTGGTTTATATTACTACAACTCGTTGTCATTGTCTAATATATTATTGGTAGTTAAATGGTCACTAGCTTTTCAAACAACTTATTTCTCATAGAGCATGTGATTCGGGACCAAAATGAATGCAGATACTGAGAATGCAGATAGGAGGGGCTGATCCTACTCATAACCTCACACATGCCTGCAAACTGCAAGGACTGAAGATTCTGCTCATCACAGTTTAGAATGTAAGAAAAAAGTCTCCTATGTACTTGTATGTATTTCTGGCTTCTTGTGTGATTATACGAGGATGCCAAGGTGAGGTGAAGTAAGATGAGTATAACTGCTATTTTCCGTCACCTCCATTGGGCCTCTACTTATTATACCTCTACCTATAGGGTTTCTTCAGACTCAGACTATAATAATAACACTAAAACAAACCAGAGGGCTGCACCTTGCAAATATTTGTCAAAGCAAATTCTGAGGGCTTTGTCTAAAGCAGCTCAAGGCTCTTGGGAGCATATTATACTTAGTAGTGGAAATGTGGAACAGTAAACTGAAGGGGCACCGGAGGGAGCCTATTATATGTTGTAGGACTGCTGGGGAGTATATTATGCTGTATGGGGCCAATGAAGTGTTATATTGGAGGGGGGGGAGGCACTATGGGGACCCTATTATGCTGTGTGGGATTTTTGGGGACCAAATTATACTCTGCGGGGAAACTGTGGAGCATTATACTGGCGGGGGCTCTGTGGGGAGCCTATTATACTATGTTGGGTTGCTGGGGAATATATTATACTGTGTGGGGCCACTGTGGAGCATTATACTGTGTGGAGTAATAATATACCGTCACACGGTCAAATCTTCGGTGCACAGAAATGGCCTCTCACAGCCATAATATATTGAAAAAAATTTCTGGCACTTAAGGTGTAAACTTCCAAATAGAATTTTATTATATCCGAATTTACATAGATGTTTTGGTCATGGAGACCTTCTTCAGTACATTGGTTACGGTGCAAAGAAATTGGAGTGGAAGACACTTTCTTTTGACCATATCCAAAGTACTGAAGAAGGTCTCCATGACCGAAACTTCTATGTAAATTCGGATATAAAAAAGTTCTATTTGGAAGTTTATACCTTGAGTGCCAGAAATTTTCTTCTTTATACTGTGTGAAACCACTGTGGGGGGAATATTATATTGTGTGGGGCCACTGTGGGGCATTACACTGGAAGGTGCACTGAGAGGAGTCTATTATACTGCATAGTACTGCTGGGGAGTATATTATACTGTGTAGGGCCAATATGGAGCATTATCGTGTGTGGTGGCTCTCGGAAACTTTATACTGGGGGGCTCTGGGGAGTATGTTATACTATATGGAGCTGCTGAGGAGCATATTATACTGTGTGGGAGCTCTGGAGAGCATATCATATTGTGTGGGGCCACTGTGGGGGAGCTCAGAGGAGCATTTTACACTGTGGGGAACTGCTGTGGAGCATTATACTCTAGAGGGCACTGTGGAGTATATTGTACCATGTGGAGCATTACACTGTGGGGGCAGGTCAAAATTCCACAAGGCAGCTTTGTGTACTATGCCTACATCACAGCTCCCTCACTAAAATCTTGCCCGTGCATGGGGTGCACTATGACCGTGTCTTTCCCCATACTGTACTGTGCATGAACTGGCCATCTAACTATTGGGGCACCACAAAATGGAAGCTAAGACAAGCGCAACTGTTTCTGCCTGAACCCGTAGTGGCAGAGCAGACTGTGTATGCCTGAGATTTTAGATAGGTACAGTGCGGCGTCAGAGGCCTGTGCAAAGCACAAATTCCAAAGAAGAAAAAAATGGGACAGAGCACAAGCATGGAAGGGGTGGTGGTCAGGTATGACGCAGGGGGTGCTCAGAACGTTGGTGGCACACTTCCGATATATATATATATATATATATATATATATATATATATATATATATATATATACACACACAGACATACACTGAGTACTGAAATTTTTATTGTTTTAAATATATATTTCTCTCTCTCTCTATATATATATAAGCTATACACACACAGACACATATATATACCTTTAAAATCAACTACATTTTTCTAAGCTAGAGCAGAATTCAGACATGTCTTTGATGAAAATAGAAGTAAATGGGGCTCATTGTCTTGAATTTATCCCAGTGACATAACATGTACGAGCAATTTACCTGCATCATGTCTTTATCGTGGAGATGTTGAGCCATGGACTTGATAATTATCTCAAAGAAAAACTGTGAATGCTGTCAGAAGAACAGAAATCATTGGTTATTCCTGGTAAGGATCTTTCTAAATTTAGAGACTCTGCTTTCACTTTGCTTAAAATTGGATATTCTATAAAGAATAAACGACAGCTCTGGGTCTGATGTTTCATGGGATTTACTGTAATATGCTATTACACATCCATAGGTCTAGATGGATGGGTGCTGGACCATAATGCAAAATCTGTAACTGTGCTCCCAAACCATCATTTATATTACAGGGATTGCTGGGTCACATCAAGCACACGAACCTGGATGCAACTGTGACCTCAGTGCATCCTAAATCTATACCCCTGACAGCTTTGAATAAGTAAGATACAGTTAGCATTGAATGGCTACAGTATATCACATTTCCACAATGCACCAATAAAGGTCTTTTAAGGACACCATGCAGCTTCTCCACCACTCACATAACACTTATTCATTTTAGTACTAAATCAGCATTACTTGACTTCATAATAAGATTACATCACAAGATTACAGGAAGAAAACTGCAGAGCAATCCATCTAGAGGGATAGTCAATGTTACAGTGCAGGTCCAGTGGTGTTATCCTCTTCACTAATAATCTTATAATTCATTTTACAGCATTTCTCTAATATGCTCTTATGGCCTAATGGCTGCAGGATTTCAATCTCCCATATTGCCATTCCGATCTCTACCACTAGGACTACTAGCGGTACATAGCAACATCTGGCTTACTGTGGATCACAGAATAAGACTGTGGAATTACCCTGGCTTACATGCAATTCCCTATAGGTAAAATATCCACAATAGAAGTAATTTATATTTGAATAGAATTCTTGTGAACATCAACATTTGCAACTTTTTTCCTCAGAGGGGCACATTCATGTTTACTGTATGCTTATCTCCTCGGACACAGCTATAGGAACCAGAATGAAATCGTTATCTCAGCTGCCCTACTGACCAGCTGTCTAAGTGAATGGGACAGGCTGTAATACCCAGAACATCCACTAGTGAGCTATGATGTCCTTGTAAACAATAAAAAGACCAAAATGTTTGCTGAGTGCAATGATCCCTTTAAACAATTGACAGTCAGTAATATGAAGAACCCATCCGGGAGCTATAATAAAATGTGTCGGAGTATTCCATCAAACTGTATTAGTACCATTTGTTCGCAGATTTTCAGTTGCACTTACACACCGCAAGCAGAGGTCTTGGAAAGTATTTTGGAAAGATGAATAGCTTTTCATGATACAGTACAAATATTTAATTGGCCTAAGGCCAGAATCCCCCTTTAATGTGCTTCATGTACACATTTATATCATTCTCACAAATACTCGTATACTCTAGAAATATAGGACTTACCCTTAGCACAAGCTTAATTGTATTCAGCTCATTGCATTTTAATAGACTTGTCACCCCTTTGGCAAGTTCTTCATGGACTGTCCGATCTCCATATGACTGTGTTTTAAACACATACTAAGAAAGAGATGAGCATTGTATAGTTAATACATGGATGTGCGCTGACAGTAATTCTATTAAAGGTTTTGTTTCATGGAGCGTCCCTTTAAACGTGTCCTTTTCTACTATGTGTACATTACACAACGTCATTTCTTTTGCTTACCTTTACATATGAATGGACATAGTGCTCCAGTTGCTCTTCATGACATTTAGCTACAATGTCTGTTAGGACCCTACAATAGAGAAGCAAATAATTCACCTAACTGTAGATATACAGCATGAAAAGACAAATACAATGATGAACAAGATGAACAACGTGGCGGGGAAAAGTAGACGTGTCTGTGTCATCCCAGCTACCATATTATTTGTATACGCAGCTGGAAGCCCCCTGGATCAGAGTTGCACATTACCATTAATGTACTGCAACTCTTCTAACATTTTTAGCTCAGTAATGGAAACGTATTTGTTTGATGTTGTTTCATCTGACTTTTCAGAACAAGCTGCCATGTGTGTGTACTAAAAATGGCAAATGTGAACATTTACTTTAAAGAGGACCTTTCACCATATCTGGGCACATGCAGTGTTATATACTGCCGGAAAGCTGACAGTGCACTGAATTTAGCGCACTGTCGGCTTTCCCGATCTGTGCCCGGTGTGAAGAGCTTACGGTCCGGTACCGTAGCTCTTCTATGGTCAGAAGGGCATTTCTGACCATTAGCCAGAGACGTCCTTCTGCCTCGCGGCGCCTATCGCGCTGTGCTGTGGAGCCGGGAGGAACGCCCGCTCCCTCCCTGATAATACTCGTCTATGGACGAGCGCTGTGAGCAGATGGAGGGGGCGTTCCTCCCGGCTCTCACAGCACAGCGTGATAGGCGCCGCGAGGCAGAAGGACGTCTCTGGCTAATGGTCAGAAATGCCCTTCTGACCATAGAAGAGCTACGGTACCGGACCGTAAGCTCTTCACATCGGGCACAGATCGGGAAAGCCGACAGTGCGCTGAATTCAGTGCACTGTCAGCTTTCCGGCAGTATATAACACTGCATGTACCCAGATATGGTGAAAGGTCCTCTTTAAAGAGGACCTTTCACTGATTTGGGCACAGGCAGTTCTATATATTGCCGGAAAGCCGACAGTGCGCTGAATTCAGCGCACTGTCGGATTTCCTTATCTGTGCCCTGGTTAAAGAGCTAATGGTGCCAGTACCGTAGCTCTTTACAGTCAGAAGGGAGTTCCTGACAGTCAGTCAGGTACATCCTTCTTCACAGCAGCACCTATCGCGCTGTACTGTGTGAGCAGGGAGGAACAGTCTTATCAACAAACTTTGCAGAAATCATCAGTATAAGCAATTATATGAAAATTTGTAATCTGTCTCATCAGAGAAAAATGTGAAAATTCTGATATATCCTTAAGATGGCCTGCAGGTCACATGATTTAGATCACAAGTGTCTATAAAGTCTGTGGAGGGGGAGGGGAAAGCAGAGGGGAGAAATAGCAGCAGAAACTTAGGTTTATGGTGATGCTGAAGCTAACTAAGAGCACTATCACAACCAAAACACTTGATATTATCATAATGTAGGTCAATACTTCTCACTATGGACATAACACTATATATAAACTATAATACTATAACTAAATATATAGTCATTGTATCGCATAGATTTTATAATTTTAGCAGGTTTTACCTCTGCATGCTCTACCTGTAGTTTGTATTTCTCACTGAGCTGGTGGGTGAAAGCTAACTGCAATAATAAGTAGAAGAAAATCTGCACCGTAGCTGTCCCTATGGCACTCAGAAGCAGCCCCAGAACCATGCAGGATATACATAGAGAAGTATGAACATGTATTGTGATAATTAAAATATTTTGGCTGTGACATAAAGCTCCTATTTAGCTTCAGAATCACACTAAATATGTGTTTTTGCTTTTATTTCTCTCTGCTCAGTTCCCCTTTCATAGACTTGTTTAATCTGAGTGATGTGATCTGCAGTCCACCTAGAGACAGGTATAGCAGGATTTAAAAAATGAAAGTCAGTGCATCTTCATAGATTTCTCCTACATAGCTTCAGAATCCCTAAACAGAGAATAACCTACAGCAGCCACTAGGGGTAGATGAGATGCATACTGCATACAGTGTAATGATGGTGTTCAATAAATAAGCAGTAGACCAGGGGTGGGCAATTAATTTTCCCATGTGGCCACATGAGAAATTGTAACGGTTCTAGAGGGCCATGCGCATTGTGGCAAATTTAGCTCCACCCACTTCTCTGCTGACTCCGTCCATTCTCAATCATTTTTCCATGTGCCCCACAAAGTAAAATCCTCCTACAGTCACCCTAACATTATACACCCCCACATTATAACATTTTCCTCCAAATGTTCCACAGTATTAAGTCCCTCTCCTGGTGCCCCAGTATAAACCAGTAGAAACTAGAGGGGACATTAAACTGGTGGCAACTAGAGGCAGACATGTCCCCCTCCAGCTATCCCCATGGTTTAATATCCTCCTCCATCTGCCCCCTAGTTTAATGTCACCCTGCATCTGACCCCTAGTTTAATGTCCCCCCTTCATGTGCATTCAGTGTAACTGCCCCCCTACATCTGCCCCTAGTTCCCCCCTCTTGCTCACACATGCTGTCTCTTCTCTCTTTATCATCCAGCAGCCTCCATTGCCAGCAGCTTGCAGAAAGCACACAGTCCCATGTGGCTCCGCCCACCAACAAGTCATAGCCTATCTAGGCTGTGATGACATCATCACAGGTCCTTCAAAAACCTTCCACTAGCTATGCGGGCTGGATAGAAGCAGTCAGCGGGCCGGATGTGGCCCGCGGGTGGCACATTGCCCAGGTCTGCAGTAGACACTAGGCTCCTAAACACCTTCTAATGCTGGGCACAGGCATTCAGGATGTTAATTTCTACAATCTACAATCTAAAATCTACAGTATATTTATGCAGGAAATTTGATGTCTCGTATCATCGAAACTGCATAAAAAAATAAAAAGAAACTACGGTAAATGTTGCTTTAAATATAAGATTTTGGTATTATTAGAATGTCATTGTCAAATGACTTATAATGATTCTTAGTGTAGAATTCCCTGCAATAGTTATATGGAAAATAATGTTACTGTTTATGGCCGTCCATAGTCTGTGAGTTTTAAGGCCTGTACTGATGGATGGTTTTATGGTTTCCTTTGTCAGTACTCCATTATTAGAATAGAGGTACAAAGAACCAGCAGGAACTTTTATTTGACCACTTCTTCTCTGCTGTACTATTGGTATTCAAATAAAGCAATCTGGATAATCACATTATACTATGGAATTTCTCCAAATACCCAAATTTCATAATATTTCTTAATATACCACATGATTTATTGTAAGTGCTTTCACTTTAATAAAAGAGTCATGAAGCAATCTATTTTTTTTAATATGCCGTGTGTTAAAAATCTTTGGCTGATCTCAACAGCACTCAACAATGGGATAAATCTAGAATAGGTTGTTGCTATACATATCTCCCTAGGTCTATAGAAGGGGCACAAGGGGTAACTGTACCCCATCCAGAGAGTTAAAGGGAATGACACATCTCTTATCTCCATGCTGTGACATCAATGTCTATATGACCCCTGTAATGTGACATTACTGTGCTAATTCAGTTTGTACTTCAGTTACTATTATCTGTGACATCACTAAGTTTCTTGTCTGAGTTCTGTAACATCAGCGGGAATATTATTTCCATACTGGGGCATCACTTTGTGCAATATCCCATTCATATTACTTTTAGAGATGAGCGAACAGTGTTCTATCGAACTCATGTTCGATCGGATATTAGGCTGTTCGGCATGTTCGAATCGAATCGAACACCGCGTGGTAAAGTGCGCCATTACTCGATTCCCCTCCCACCTTCCCTGGCGCCTTTTTTGCTCCAATAACAGCGCAGGGTAGGTGGGACAGGAACTACGACACCGGTGACGTTGAGAAAAGTAGGCAAAACCCATTGGCTGCCGAAAACATGTGACCTCTAATTTAAAAGAACAGCGACGCCCAGCTTCGCGTCATTCTGAGCTTGCAATTCACCGGGGACGGAGGTTTCCGTCCAGTTAGCTAGGGCTTAGATTCTGGGTAGGCAGGGACAGGCTAGGATAGGAAGGAGAAGACAACCAACAGTTCTTATAAGAGCTAAATTCCAGGGAGAAGCTTGTCAGTGTAACGTGGCACTGACGGGCTCAATCGCCGCAACCCAGCTTTCCGCGGATCCTGAATGGAATACACTGTCAGTGTATTCCCGTATACCCGATATATACCCCCGATACCCGTTCCAACGGTGTGCCCCCCCACCTTCACCCCAGAAATACCCTGCAAGTCCCCTAGCAATAGAATTGGGGCTATATACACCCACTATTTTTGCTACTGCCATATAGTGCCATTGTCTGACTGGGAATTCAAAGAATATATTGGGCTTACATATAACTTCAATTCCAGGGAGAAGCTTCTCAGTGTAACGTGGCACTGACGGGCTCAATCGCCGCAACCCAGCTTTCCCAGGATCCTGAATGGAACACACTGACAGTGTATTCCCGTATACCCCATATATACACCCCAAATCCCCGTTCCAACAGTGTGCCCCCCCACCTTCACCTCAGAAATACCCTGCAAGTCCCCTAGCAATAGAATTGGGGCTATATACACCCACAATTTTTGCTACTGGTATATAGTGCCATTGTCTGACTGGGAATTCAAAGAATATATTGGGGTTACGTGCACCCACAATTTTTACTACTGGTATATAGTGCCATTGTCTGACTGGGAATTCAAAGAATATATGGGGGTTACGTGCACCCACAATTTTTGCTACTGCTATACAGTGCCATTGTCTCACTGGGAATTCAAAGATTATATTGGGGTTATGTGCACCCACAATTTTTGCTACTGCTATATAGTGCCAGTTTCTGACTGGTAATTCAAAGAATATATTGGGGTTACGTGCACCCACAATTTTTGCTACTGGTATATAGTGCCATTGTCTGACTGGGAATTCAAAGAATATATGGGGGTTACGTGCACCCACAATTTTTGCTACTGCTATACAGTGCCATTGTCTCACTGGGAATTCAAAGAATATATGGGGGTTATGTGCACCCACAATTTTTACTACTGGTATACAGTGCCATTGTCTGACTGGGAATTCAAAGAATATATGGGGGTTACGTGCACCCACAATTTTTGCTACTGCTATACAGTGCCATTGTCTCACTGGGAATTCAAAGAATATATTGGGGTTATGTGCACCCACAATTTTTACTACTGGTATACAGTGCCATTGTCTGACTGGGAATTAAAAGAATATATGGGGGTTACGTGCACCCACAATTTTTGCTACTGCTATACAGTGCCAGTTTCTGACTGGTAATTCAAAGAATATATTGGGGTTACGTGCACCCACAATTTTTGCTACTGGTATATAGTGCCATTGTCTGACTAGGAATTCAAAGAATATATGGGGGTTACGTGCACCCACAATTTTTGCTACTGCTATACAGTGCCATTGTCTCACTGGGAATTCAAAGAATATATGGGGGTTATGTGCACCCACAATTTTTACTACTGGTATACAGTGCCATTGTCTGACTGGGAATTCAAAGAATATATGGGGGTTACGTGCACCCACAATTTTTGCTACTGCTATACAGTGCCATTGTCTCACTGGGAATTCAAAGAATATATTGGGGTTATGTGCACCCACAATTTTTACTACTGGTATACAGTGCCATTGTCTGACTGGGAATTCAAAGAATATATGGGGGTTACGTGCACCCACAATTTTTGCTACTGCTATACAGTGCCATTGTCTCACTGGGAATTCAAAGAATATATTGGGGTTATGTGCACCCACAATTTTTACTACTGGTATACAGTGCCATTGTCTGACTGGGAATTCAAAGAATATATGGGGGTTACGTGCACCCACAATTTTTGCTACTGCTATACAGTGCCATTGTCTCACTGGGAATTCAAAGAATATATTGGGGTTATGTGCACCCACAATTTTTACTACTGGTATACAGTGCCATTGTCTGACTGGGAATTCAAAGAATATATGGGGGTTACGTGCACCCACAATTTTTGCTACTGCTATACAGTGCCATTGTCTCACTTGGAATTCAAAGAATATATTGGGGTTATGTGCACCCACAATTTTTACTACTGGTATACAGTGCCATTGTCTGACTGGGAATTCAAAGAATATATGGGGGTTACGTGCACCCACAATTTTTGCTACTGCTATACAGTGCCATTGTCTCACTGGGAATTCAAAGAATATATTGGGGTTATGTGCACCCACAATTTTTACTACTGGTATACAGTGCCATTGTCTGACTGGGAATTCAAAGAATATATGGGGGTTACGTGCACCCACATTTTTTGCTACTGCTATACAGTGCCATTGTCTCACTGGGAATTCAAAGAATATATTGGGGTTATGTGCACCCACAATTTTTACTACTGGTATACAGTGCCATTGTCTGACTGGGAATTCAAAGAATATATGGGGGTTACGTGCACCCACAATTTTTGCTACTGCTATACAGTGCCATTGTCTCACTGGGAATTCAAAGAATATATTGGGGTTATGTGCACCCACAATTTTTACTACTGGTATATAGTGCCATTGTCTGACTGGGAATTCAAAGAATATATGGGGGTTACGTGCACCCACAATTTTTGCTACTGCTATACAGTGCCATTGTCTCACTGGGAATTCAAAGATTATATTGGGGTTATGTGCACCCACAATTTTTGCTACTGCTATATAGTGCCAGTTTCTGACTGGTAATTCAAAGAATATATTGGGGTTACGTGCACCCACAATTTTTGCTACTGGTATATAGTGCCATTGTCTGACTGGGAATTCAAAGAATATATGGGGGTTACGTGCACCCACAATTTTTGCTACTGCTATACAGTGCCATTGTCTCACTGGGAATTCAAAGAATATATTGGGGTTATGTGCACCCACAATTTTTACTACTGGTATATAGTGCCATTGTCTGACTGGGAATTCAAAGAATATATGGGGGTTACGTGCACCCACAATTTTTGCTACTGCTATACAGTGCCATTGTCTCACTGGGAATTCAAAGAATATATTGGGGTTATGTGCACCCACAATTTTTACTACTGGTATATAGTGCCATTGTCTGACTGGGAATTCAAAGAATATATGGGGGTTACGTGCACCCACAATTTTTGCTACTGCTATACAGTGCCATTGTCTCACTTGGAATTCAAAGAATATATTGGGGTTATGTGCACCCACAATTTTTACTACTGGTATACAGTGCCATTGTCTGACTGGGAATTCAAAGAATATATGGGGGTTACGTGCACCCACAATTTTTGCTACTGCTATACAGTGCCATTGTCTCACTGGGAATTCAAAGAATATATTGGGGTTATGTGCACCCACAATTTTTACTACTGGTATACAGTGCCATTGTCTGACTGGGAATTCAAAGAATATATGGGGGTTACGTGCACCCACAATTTTTGCTACTGCTATACAGTGCCATTGTCTCACTAGGAATTCAAAGAATATATTGGGGTTATGTGCACCCACAATTTTTACTACTGGTATATAGTGCCATTGTCTGACTGGGAATTCAAAGAATATATGGGGGTTACGTGCACCCACAATTTTTGCTACTGCTATACAGTGCCATTGTCTCACTGGGAATTCAAAGATTATATTGGGGTTATGTGCACCCACAATTTTTGCTACTGCTATATAGTGCCAGTTTCTGACTGGTAATTCAAAGAATATATTGGGGTTACGTGCACCCACAATTTTTGCTACTGGTATATAGTGCCATTGTCTGACTGGGAATTCAAAGAATATATGGGGGTTACGTGCACCCACAATTTTTGCTACTGCTATACAGTGCCATTGTCTCACTGGGAATTCAAAGAATATATTGGGGTTATGTGCACCCACAATTTTTACTACTGGTATATAGTGCCATTGTCTGACTGGGAATTCAAAGAATATATGGGGGTTACGTGCACCCACAATTTTTGCTACTGCTATACAGTGCCATTGTCTCACTGGGAATTCAAAGAATATATTGGGGTTATGTGCACCCACAATTTTTACTACTTGTACACAGTGCCATTGTCTGACTGGGAATTCAAAGAATATATGGGGGTTACGTGCACCCACAATTTTTGCTACTGCTATACAGTGCCATTGTCTCACTGGGAATTCAAAGAATATATTGGGGTTATGTGCACCCACAATTTTTACTACTGGTATACAGTGCCTTTGTCTGACTGGGAATTCAAAGAATATATGGGGGTTACGTGCACCCACAATTTTTGCTACTGCTATACAGTGCCATTGTCTCACTGGGAATTCAAAGATTATATTGGGGTTATGTGCACCCACAATTTTTGCTACTGCTATATAGTGCCAGTTTCTGACTGGTAATTCAAAGAATATATTGGGGTTACGTGCACCCACAATTTTTGCTACTGGTATATAGTGCCATTGTCTGACTGGGAATTCAAAGAATATATGGGGGTTACGTGCACCCACAATTTTTGCTACTGCTATACAGTGCCATTGTCTCACTGGGAATTCAAAGAATATATTGGGGTTATGTGCACCCACAATTTTTACTACTGGTATATAGTGCCATTGTCTGACTGGGAATTCAAAGAATATATGGGGGTTACGTGCACCCACAATTTTTGCTACTGCTATACAGTGCCATTGTCTCACTGGGAATTCAAAGAATATATTGGGGTTATGTGCACCCACAATTTTTACTACTGGTATATAGTGCCATTGTCTGACTGGTAATTCAAAGAATATATTGGGGTTACGTGCACCCACAATTTTTGCTACTGGTAGATAGTGCCATTGTCTCACTGGGAATTCCACAAATAATTTGGGGATTCATTCACCCTACATCTCAGGCTCTTGCCATATTCACCCAGGTTGTCAGTGCTGCACCAGCTCGTTCCCAGACAGCTCGGCCCGAAAAACACATTACCTATATAGAGGATTTGGACAATGAAGACAACATGTTCTAAATCTAATGTCTGCACCTTCTCCAGAATTAAAATAAAGGTAGCGTTTAACTTTCAAATAGCACTGCACAAAGGAAGAGCTTATCAGCTTGTCTCATGACATGCTACTGAAAAGTGTCATTTGTGTATCTTAATGTAAATATAGTTGTATAAGCTTTTTGGGTTTTAGGCACTGCCAAGTTATTTATTACCACCCGCTCCCTTATAATGATGATGACGCCAAAGTCACTGTGGGTGTTCAGAGCTCACAGCTTTGGTTGACATTTGTCTTGCTCTCTGTCGGTACCAGCTGTCTTTTTGGATACCGTAAAGTTATGTTGACTTTATTAACAGCTATAGAAGCTTTAGCCAGGTTGTGACGGTGTGTAACCCTAACAACACTAAGTGGGATACACATTAATAGTCAGTCTATGTACGCTAAACGTATCACTGAAGTAATTTTTTTTCCCTCTCCCCTTATATAAGAAAGGAACAGACATTAGACTTAGACCGGGGTTCGAGGCTTGTAAAAATCCAGTATTATTGCAGCTTGCAGCTTCGTAGGGTTTCAGTCTACTCCTGCCATGAATTTTGGCCTGGGAGAGGAGATAGGCCACCCCAGTTTGCACCCGGGGAACAGACTCCACCACATTCACCCTGCCTGTCATTAAAGATAAGCACTGCAGCATCCCTGACCACAGGCGCTTGTCCATGTGTCGGTGGTCAAGTGGACCTTGCAGAAAAGCGCAGAGCTCTGGGCCCGACTGATGTTATGGGACACATGCAGGCGCAAGGCAGGGACAGCACACCAAGAGAAGTAGTAACGGCTTGGCCCAGCATAGGGAGGTGCCCCAGCTGCCATCTGCTGACGGAAGGCCTGGGTCTCCAGAAGCATAAACAAACACCAACATCTCCAGGGCCAGCAGTTTATCGATGAGGCTGTTAAAGGCTTGGGCATGGGGGTGGGTTGTGTTGTACTTCTGCCTGCAATGAAAAGCTTGGGAAATGTGGAGTGGCTGGGAAGAGGCGCATGATGGTGCAGGCCAAAAGGGCGCATGAGGGTGAACTCCCCAATGTGTCAGAGATAGGTGTGTAGGTGTCCTTGCATCATATACTTGCACCATATTTGGCTTTGGAAGTTAATTTTGTGCCAAAAAGTGGTTAAGACAGCGATCCCTCAGCTACTCCCGTTACACTGTCTATTGAAGTTACCATCTGTGGAAGTGGACCACCATTTCTAAGATCCCAAAGGAAGCAGGCAAGAGATGTGCAGTTCAGAAAAAAAGATGAGAAAATAAGTGTAGGCTGTAGAGCACAGAGGGATCGGAGAGGACAGAGCTGGTGTCGGCCAGGTATTCCCACAACATGCGCCTATACTTGTCCCTCCTGGTGACACTAGGCCCCTGAGTGGCAGTAATTTGTCCAGGGGGGCCATTAACGTGTTCCAGACCTAGGAATAAGTCTTCCAACAGGGTAGAGTTTTGCATGCCTTTGCTTCTACCCACTGTTTTTGCTGCTTAGCTTCCCTCCACATCTACACTGCTTTCACCCCTAAACATCACCCCAGTTTATGCCTTTGCTTCTACCCACTGTTTTTGCTGCTTAGCTTCCCTCCACATCTACACTGCTTTCACCCCTAAACATCACCCCAGTTTATGCCTTTGTTTCTACCCTGTTTTTTTGTTGAATTAGCTTCCCTCCACATCTACACTGCTTTAGCCCCTAAACATCACCCCAGTTTATGCCTTTGCTTCTACCCAGGTTTTTTGTTGATTTAGCTTCCCTCTACATCTACACTGCTTTAGCCCCTAGACATCACCCCTGTCCATGTGGGGTCGGTGGCCTCGTCATCCACCAACTCCTCTTCCAATTGCGCACTGCCCCCTTACTGCAAACCGCACATGACCACAGCTTGCCTTGATGGCAACTGTGTCTCATGATCCCCACTTAGGTCCAGACAAGTCGGTGGCGGGTCCAAAACCCCAAAATTGGAAGGAAATGGCAGATGCTGCAGTATTTCTAACACCTGTTCCTGGTGCTCGGGCCTGGTCTGTGTTGTACCCTGCACCCTGCACCCTGCTTAACGCAGCTGCCATATCCGAAGTTGTGCTGAGCGCATGCTAATGTTTCATGTCCAGTGCAATGGATGGGATGGGATTTCACATAAGTCTGCCACCCATGGCCACTCATGGTTGAGCAACTGAGGGAGTTGACTTTGACGAACCCGAGGGTTTTGGAGTTGGAACTACATCAAAGGTCTGTGCTGCTCACACACTCTGCTCAACACATGATATGTTTAGTGCCAGCAGTGTGGAGACGTCGCACAACAGCCGTTGTTCCAGCAGGTACAGGCGTTGTAGGAGTGCATAGAGGCTAGCAGCGGCAACTATAGACTTTAAAAACTATCCGCACAAGCGCCACACTTTCACCAGTAGCTCAGGAACATTGGGGTACCTTTTTCAAAAGATTAGCAGCAATGAGTTAAAAACGTGGCCCAGGCATGGAATATGTTGCAGGCTGCCAAGCTACAGAGCCAATCCCAGGTTACGGCCATTATCACACATGACAACATGCCTGGGCCCAGGTGCAGTGGCAAAAACCACATTGCCGTCTCATCGAGGATGGCATGACTCACTTTGTAGGCAGTGTGCTGTCTGGCCCCCAAGCTGATGAGCTTCAGCACGGCCCGCTGACGTCTCCCCACACCAGTGTTGCAGCGTTTCCAGCTCGTAGCTGGGGTCAATTTAACAGCGGAGGAGGGTGGTGTTTCAGCCCTCCTCCCAGGAATGTTGTGTGGGGAGACAAGTCAGGCCACCACATTTTGCGACCCGGTCCACGCCTCAACTACATTCAACCACTGTGCCCAAATTGAAAGGTAGCGTCCCTGTCCGCATGCACTTGTCCATTCGTAACTGGTCACATGGAACTTTAGGGCTAAGCGCTGAATTTAGGGACCGCCTCATGTTTGGGGGAAAGTGCTGGTGTGGACGGCACAGTGCGGTGGCGCAGTAGACACTCTGCCCAAAAAGGGCAGAGTGTCCCCCAGCCGGGATTCCAACATCTCCTGGGCCAGATTTCTTGAGATGAGGCCGTTGAAGCCTTGGGCATGTGGGTGGGTTGCGCTGTACTTTAGCATGAAATGAAAGGCTTGGGAGATGGGGAGTTGCTGGGAAGAGGCACATGATGGCGCGGGCAAAAGGAGAAATGGCAGGAAAAGGTGAGGATAAGGGTGAACTCCCCAAAGTGTCAGAGGCAGATGTGGAGGTGTCCTGGCTGCTGGTCTGGACTGCAGCGCCAGCCCTGTCAACAGTGGGAGAGGCAGTGGCCGCCAGGCCAAACGACGATTATCCTGCGCTTGCTCTCACCCACTGAGCCCAGGGCTTGCCTTCCAAATGATGGCACCCGCAAGAGGTGGTGAGATTCCTCTCCGCAGATCTCCAAACCATCTTGGACTTGCAAATTGCACTAAATTTGTCATGTAACTGACATGTATATGATGAGTCTATCCATTGTCTGTTCATTTTGGTGAAAGTCAGCCTGTCAGCTGACAGACAGCTGTGCTTGTCAGTGATGATGCCACCGGCTGCTTGTACCCCCAGTTTTTGCTGCTTAGCTTGCCTCCACATCCACACTGCTTTTGCCCCTACACATCACCCCTATCCATGCCTGTGCCTCTAGCCATAAGTCTGCCACCCATGGAAACTCATGGTGCAGAAAGTGAGAGAGCTGACTCTGAGGAACCCTTGGGTTTTGTAGCTGGTACTCCATCAAAGGTCTCTGCTGCTCACACACCCTGCTGAACATACGGTATCTAGGGTTAGAGCGTGTGGTGACCTCGCACAACAGTAGGTGCTTCAGGCAGATGTAGGCCTTGCTGGAGTGTATTGCGGCTAGCTCCAGGTACTGTAGACTTGGGAAAGTGGGTGTCCAAGTGCCGCACTTTCACCCTTAGCTCAGCTAATTTGGGGTATGTTTTTAAAAATCATTGAACCACTACATTGAACACGTGGGCCAGGCATGGAACGTGTTGGAGGCTGGCAAGCTCCAGAGCCCTCCAACAAGACAAAAAAGCCTGGCCCCAGGAGCAGCGGGGATAAACAAATTGCCATCTCATCCAGGATGGCATCCCTGACCTCAGAGGCAGTGTGCTGTCCGTCTCCCAAGCTGATGAGCTTCAGCCCAGCCTGCTGACGTCTCCCCACACCAGTGTTGCAGCGTTTTCAGCTCGTAGCTGGGGTCAATCTAACAGCGGAGGAGGAGGAGGGTGGTGTTTCAGCCCTCCTCCCAGGAATGTTTTGTGGGGAGACAAGTCAGGAAAATTCTTGAAACGGGAGAGTTTTGCATCTTTGCCCTTGCTGCCTATGGACATCCCTTTGCCTCTAGCCACCATTTTCCCTGCTTTGCTTGCCTCCACATCCACACTGCTTTTGCCCCTAGACATCACCCCAGTCCATGCCTTAGCTTGTACCCCCAGTTTTTCCTGCTTAGCTTGCCTCCACATCCACACTGCTTTTGCCCCTAGACATCACCCCAGTCCATGCCTTAGCTTGTACCCCCAGTTTTTCCTGCTTAGCTTGCCTCCACATCCACACTGCTTTTGCCCCTAGACATCATCCCTATCCATGCCTCTGCCCCTAGCCATAACTCTGCCACCCCTGGAAACTCATGGTGCAGAAACTTTGGGAGCTGACTTTGAGGAACCCTTGGGTTTTGTAGATGGAACTCCATCAAAGGTCTGTGCAGCTCACACACCCTGCTCAAGATATGGTATTGTAGGGTTTCAGCGTGTGTGAATGACGGACAACAGCCTGTGTTTGGACAGATGTAGGCCTTGCTAGAGTGTTTTTAGGCTAGCAGCGACTCCTGTGCACTTGCAAAAGTGGGCGCACAAGTGCCGCATTTTCAACAGTAGCTTCGGTACATTTGGGTATGTTTTTAAAAAACTTTGCACCACTAGGTTAGACGTGGGCCAAACATGGAACGTGTTGGAGGCTGGCAAGCTCCAGAGCCGCTACCAGGTTCCAGCCATTATCACAGGCGTAAAAATGCCAGGCCCCAGGTGTAGCAGGGAAAAAAAAATGCCATCTCAGCCAGGATGGCATCCCTGACCTCGGAGGCACTGTGCTGTCTGTCCCCCAAGCTGATGAGCTTCAGCACCGCCTGCTGACGTCTCCCCACACCAGTGTTTTAGCGTTTGCCGCTAGTAGCTGTGGTGGAGGTTGCAGCGTCGTAGGGTTTCAGTCTACTCCTGCCATGAATTTTGGCCTGGGAGAGGAGATAGGCCACCCCAGTTTGCACCCGGGGAACAGACTCCACCACATTCACCCTGCCTGTCATTAAAGATAAGCACTGCAGCATCCCTGACCACAGGCGCTTGTCCAAGTGTCGGTGGTCAAGTGGACCTTGCAGCAAAGCACGGAACTAAGGGCCCACCTGATGTTGAGTGACACGTGCTGGTGCAAGGCGGGGACGCCACACCGGGAGAAGTTGAGACGGCTAGGGACAGCATAGTGAGGTGCCACAGTTGCCATCAGGTCCGGGAAGGCGGGAGTTTCAACAAGCCGGAACGCCAACCTCTCCTGGGCCAGCAGTTTAGCGATATTGGCGTTCTAGGCTTGCGTGGGTGGGTGGTTAGCGGTGTATTTCTGCCGGCGCTCCAATGTCTGAGAGATGGTGGGTTGTTGTAAAGAAGCGCCTGATGGTGCCTTTGATGGTGCAGGAGAAGGAGATAAGACAGAAACAGGGGAGGATGAGGGAGAAGTCAACAAAGTGGCGGAGGCAGATGAAGTGATGTCCTGGCTCGTCCTCTGGAGTGCATCGCCAGCACTGTGAGCAGAGGCAGTGGCATGAACGGCGGGCGACGTTTGTCCTGCCGTTGCTGCCTGCCACTGATTCCATTGCTTGGATTCCAAATGACGGTGCATTGAAGTGGTGGACAGGTTGCTCTTCTCAGGGCCCCTACTCGATTTCGAGAGGCAAATTGTGTAGACGACACTATATCTGTCCTCGGCGCATTCCTTGAAAAAACTCTACACCTTCAAGAAACGTGCCCTCGATGGGGGAGTTTTTCTGGGCTGGGTACAAAAGGGAACATCTTCGGACATTCCGGGTCTGGCCTGGCTTCGGCAAAGCAGCTGACCTCTGCCTCTGGACATGTCTCTGCCTCTAGCTACCCTTTTTGGTGCTGCACCTGCCTCAACATCCACACTACTTTCCCAGCTTGACATCCGCCTTGTCCAGGTGGGGTCGGTGTCCTCGTCGTCCACCACCTCCTCTTCCAACTCCTGTCTCGCCTCCTCCTCCTGCAAAATGCGCATGTCAACTGGCTGCCCTGACAGCAACTGCGTCTCATCGTCGTCGATGAGGGTGGGTTGCTGGTCATCCGCCACCAAATCGACCGGAGATGGAATGGAGGAGACTCTAGTGTTTGAGCATCTGGACACAGATACTCGTCTGTTAGGTCCGTGGAATCGTGAAATGGAGGGGCAGGTTGCGGTACAGTCAAAGGAAGGGAGAACAGCTCTGGGGAGCAGGGACAGTTGGGGTTATTGTTCTGGGAAGATTGGGAATTTTGGGTGGAAGGAGGACAAGACTGTTGGGTAAGAGGAGGTAGAGGCTGACTGGCTGGTGGACAATGTGCTTTAAACGTTATCCGACAGCCATTGCAAGACCTGTTCCTGGTTCTCGGGCCTACTAATCTTTGTACCATTCAGCCTAGTTAATGTGGAACTTTTTTGCAAAGCGCAGAACTTAGGGCCCGCCTGATATTAAGGGACACACGCTGGTACAAGGCTCAACTCACCCTAAGTGCCAAAAACACTGCTGGTGCAAGGCTCTACTCATGCCAAGGGCCTCAATCTCTGCTGGTAGCTCAGCTTAAGGTCATGTAACTTTGTTTGGAAGGGCTCATGTTAAGGGCTAGAAAAGTGAATTTTGGAAGGTCTTACCACATCACACACACACACACACACACACACACACACACACACACACACACACACACACACACTCAAAATGACAGTTAAGGGTGAGGGCTTTTGGAATTCCCATTGCCTATTTCATTTGTGGTTGTCATGGGGAACGTGATTTAAAGGGGTGGTTGTTACTGTTTGTTGAGCTTAAATTGGGGTTTGTGTCCATGCATTTGGGGAGTAAAGAAGGTTTCCAGGTATTTTCCCACTTTGATAGAGGTTTTTTTGAATGTGTAAAGTGTGTAGTTGTTAGGCAGTGATGTTGGGGTAATAGAGGGTCTTTGGTGTGTTAGATGCCCCCAGACATGCTTCCCCTGCTGTCCCAGTGTCATTCCAGAGGTGTTGGCATCATTTCCTGGGGTGTCATAGTGGACTTGGTGACCCTGCAGACACGGATTTGGGTTTCCCCCTTAACGAGTATCTGTTCCCCATAGACTATAATGGGGTTCGAAACCCGTTCGAACACACGAACATTGAGCGGCTGTTCGAATCGAATTTCGAACCTCGAACATTTTAGTGTTCGCTCATCTCTAATTACTTTCTATAGTTTATTATCCAAATATTGTTCTGTAACTTTGCAGTGTGCACAATTCCTGAATTATGACATTAATGAGATTATTACTCTTCTGCTGTAATTTCACCTGCTCTGCTTGTATTATAACTGGGAGATATATCACTTTTATTGTCTCTATGCTGTGAAGTCACTATATTTATTATCTCTGCATTATGCCTTTACTGTATTCATTAGTGGGCTATTGTATCACTGTGTTTATTAGCCCTGCACTGCAGGAATAGTATACATACTCTCTGTATTGTGACATCACTGTATTTATTATCTGTGTATTGTGTCATCCCTGTATTTACAGCATTATTTGTGCATAGTGTCCTCACTGGGTTTATAACTGTATTATGACATCATTGTATTTATTATCTATGCACTGTGACTTCATGGGTTTACAGCATTATCTGTGCATTGTGTCTTCGCTTTGCACATAAGGGAGCATTCACACGGAGTAACGCGGCACGCAATTTGGCGCGTTTGCGCCGCGTGTTTAACAGCGCTTGTTTGCGGTCGCGTTTGAGCCGCGTTTATGCCGCACAAATTGCGTGCCGCATTACTCCGTGTGAATGCTCCCTAAATGTACTGGGATAATTAATGAACTGTGACATCACTATTTTTATTACTAGTGTAAAGTCACAGTTACCACTCCCATGGTCATTATGCCTAAAGGCAAAAGGCATACTTAATTTTGATCATTACTGTATATTGCTGCTGTGATATCATTATTTTGTCATCTGTAGGTAAAGGTATTACTGTTCATCATTATCTATGTATTGTGACTGCATTATGCTTTGTGTTTTCTATTTTCCATGTGTATATCATTATGTACATGATCCTTATTCTGTGACATAAGTAAAGTTTGCCATAAACATTAGATATATAGGGTGTACATATATATAGGTGTATAGGCTGAGTCAACTGACCATGGTAGTGAACCTATGGCATGCACACAGGGGGTTACTCAGAGCCCTCTCTGTGGGCAGGCGTGCTGTCTCTTCAGCCAGGCTACTGGATTGCTCGCTAACGTGGAATCTGGGACAGGTGTCCTATATCTCCCAGTGAGCCCTTCTTTCAGGACCGCGGCTTACACTGACAGACGATTGAAACCTCTGCCCTGATGCAGGTATGATGACATCAATTATCAGAGCTGCTTTGTGGTGGAAGGAGGCTGTTCGGCTGCTCTTCTATATTATACTGTTTAGGCCACTGTGCAGTATATTACACTCTGTGGGTGGCACTGTGGAGCACATAATACTGTGAGAGGGCCACTATGGAGCATATTATACCGTGTGGGGGCCACTGTGGAGCATATACTGTGTGAAGGGTCACTGTGGAGCAGATGGTACTATGTGGGGGCCACTGTGGAGCAGATTGTATTGTGTGGGGAGCCACTGTGGAGAAAATTGTACTGTGTGGGGGTCCTTCACTATTTATATCAAACATTATTTTTATAGCAGATGTTTGATATTACTATCACATTGCAAGGTTACTATAAAACTGATACTGTGCAATGTAAATAGTGAACATTAATTGTTTGAAAGTAAACCGAATACAAACTTTTACTTTTCAGTAGAAAGCTGTTTGTATTATTGAAAGCTCTGTAAAGCCCCATTCACAAGACCATATTTTGCGGGTCCGTAACTGTCCACAATTGTGGATCTGGACAGTATTAAGGTTAAATTGCCATGTTGGTGCTTTGTGATAAATTAGTGGGTTTTTGGTTACAGTTTGGGCACTCAGTCTGTAAAGGTTTCGCCACCACTGGGTTAGGATGACCACGAAATATGTATGGGGATTCCCAACAGTCACCTGATGCAGTATTTGGGATGATAAGGATCAGGCATTTGATTTCTTTCTCCCCTTTTCTTATTTAGTGCACATACAATGCTCAGCTATTTAAGGTGTATTATTCCTTCTAATCCTGAACAACCACCTTATAAGAGCTTATAACAATGACTGAAATGTCTATAGAACAGACAACATAAATAATATTACCTGGTAGTAACTGTGATCACATTATCATCATTTTTTGTGAGTACATTGAAGAGTTGATTGAACAACACAGGGAGAAAGCTTATAACCATGTGGATCTTCTCAATATTCAGCAGATTCTAGGAACAGAAAAATCATAATAAATATTACAACTTACCTTTTGAAAACAAAATAAACAAAAACCTTAATTCATGTTCAGAATTCTGCAGTTTGTGGTGATATTGCTTAATACATGGCTTTCTGAGATCATTATCCAACTAGTGGACAGATTAACGGGAGAGTAAAGGCAGTGGACTGGTGATTTCTGCTCTGGAGGTGTCATGTTATATCATGTCCAGGTTTGGGGACTTCTTTTTGGCAATGTGTGCAGAAATATGGCCTAACCGTATAATAACCTGACTAGAGCCCACATGCCATGGTAACAAAGAATAATTACAGCAAAGAATAACAACAATTTAAAAAAAAAGAAATTATAAAAAATTTATTTAACAGCTGCCTTATATTATTTTTTTTATCTAGGGTATAACGTGTTTTCTACATTCCACAAAAGGAGTAAAAATAAAGTAGGCGTTTTTGGCATGAAAGAATGCATTGAATACATTTCACCCAACAAGCACTTCTATGTGACATTGATCTTATAACACTTATAGCCAATCATCTGCTGTAGTTGGAATTTCCAACCTACTAAACATGTATCAAGTCTATAGATAGCTAGAGATACTGACCAAAGATGAATGAAGTCTAGTATATAAATGAGGGAACTAGCAAAATGGTCTAGCCATACCTTACAAGACACCAGGAAGTTGTGGGACAGAGGCTTTGAAAGGTCATGTTCCCGTTTTTGGCATTGCTGGTAAAAGTTGTTTAGATATGGATCCTAAAATGGAAAAAATGTCAAGAATTCAATGCTTTCCTATGTGTACCTTGTATCATCAGAAGTGGAAGCATTGCAAGAGAGTCTCTCACCTGAGTATACACAGTTGATACAATGACTGTTGATACTTTGAATAGTGGTTTTCCTCCATCAACCCATTTAAGATCACTTCCGGTATACTGTCACATAAAGAAAAGGATAAGAAGAATATTTATAAGACAGAAAGAAAGAAACTGTTAATCATTTGCTATAAAACTCAATAAAAACATTGCTAAAAAGAAAATAAATATATAAGAAAACTGTACAAATTTGTAATCCCCTATTATACCATAGTCAGGTCACGTGCATTGTACCATATTTTACAGTCCTATTTGGGATGTAATACTAGGACTCCTGTTGGTTTTCACAGTAACATAAATAAAGTTCAGTTTGGTACTGTCTACAGTATTTGCAGGAGCTTTATACAATATACAGACTGTTAGGCTAAAATAAACCTTTTTTTATTTCATAAATCCTTAATGCAGGTGAAGATAATACGCTTTGTAATATACTTTAAGAAAAGTGCCTGTTTATTTATTTATTTGCTTCTATTACAGATCAAATCTGTACATAGAACTCTATGGAGAAGGGAGGGGGGATCAAAAGTAGAGCCCCTCAAATATGGAGACATCTGCAATACAGAGAAACAATTCTTTGTCATAAAACAGCTGGCTTATCAGGAATTACTATACCACCTTTTCCTAAAAGAATGACTCACTTAAACATCCTCAAATTTCTGTGTCTCTTCTTCTCCTCCCCTGTCCATAGAGCCAATTGCTACAGCTGTTGTATATGTCAAGAATATTCCCCAACATATAGTATGCTGTCTTCTACACAGCCAAATACATATACTTCATTTACATATGTCATGTTAGACATATAGTACATCGGCCATATATTTCTGTAAATATCGTATACTGTCTGGTGTACTTTTTTTACTGCACCTCTCTGTGTAGGAAAGACCATTAGACTTTGCATTCATATACAGTGAAAAGAATGGTTTGCAGATACATAGCGCTCCAATGTACTCCATTCCAAACAGACACTCTTTGCCACACGCTAGCTGCAGCCACCAATATGTAGTTTAGAAGATGATTTCATACTACATTATATTATTATTGATTGCAATAGCGCCAAATTTATTAAGATTTGTATGTAGTATGCCAGTCTTAATGATAGGTAGCACTGGCATAAGAAGCTCCAGAATAGGCTTATCCCTATGATTTTGGTGAATCTTGGATGATCCATGCACCAAAAACTTATGCCACTAGCTTAGATTTACTTTCACCCGTTTTCTGGTGTCAGTATTGTAAAGTTAGTTGGGTTGTGAAGGCTCCACCCACATTAAAAAAATAAATAAATGTGGAAATAGGATCAGAAACATTGTGAATAGGATTGAGCGGATCTTGACTTTTCAGGATCGATTTTGAAATCCGATTTCCGATCAGTTTTCATTTGAACCCGATCTCGATCCCAATTCCGATCCCAATGCAAATCAATGGGATTTTTTTACTAATCGGAGATCGGATTTTAAAAACAATCCTATTCACTATACAGCATGGAATCTAATAATTTAACACTTTAATTGTTAGAATCCACGCTGTGTCGTTATTTTTTTTAATCACTAAGTAGCCAGAGGATTTTTTTTTAATCCTCTGGCTACTTAGTCCCCCCTGGTGTCCACTTACCTGCAGAGATGGCTGGTCTGGTGCCCAGTGTTCTTGGTCTTCTTCGCCTTGCTGCCCCCGCCTCCCAGGTTAGGAGAGTGTGAGTGGGTACAGGGCAGGGAGACGTGAAGTTTTCCCTCCCAGTATCCGCCCACACTCTCCTAAGCCACAAGCCCCGCCTTCTTCCTAGCTCTTTAACACTAACCTGGGAGGTGGGGGCAGTGAGGCGAAGAAGAACGAGAACAACGGGCACTGGACCAGCCATCTCTGAAGGAGATGTTAGCTAGTCTCCCATTAGAATGAATGGACGCAGCCGCTGCGCAGGGGTTAAGGCTGTGTGCCGGCTGCTTCCATTCATTCCTATGGAACCGCAGCGGAGCCTTCACACTGAGTATACACTCTGCTCAGAATGAGCGGAGCGTATACTCAGTGTGAAGGCTAACATTGTTAGCTTTTCCCACAATGATTGGTCAGTAGCAAAGCATTGTGGGAAATAATCACCGATCTCGAACCCACCTAATAAGATCGTGTTCGGAATTCCAATCGCGATCGTCAAATTTTCTCGATCGCCGATCGGACTCCGTTCCTTTCCGAACACGATCGCTCAACCCTAATTGTGAATAACAGCTATATTTGAAGCAAATTCAGTGTGTGCCAAGAATTATACCTTTTTAATGTCAGTAAAAAAATTACAACTGCACCAGAATCAGTGTAGAGGCGTCTAATGAAGAATGCAATGGCTTGATAATGGTGGAGGCGGTGAAAGCTCTTCTTTAAGTCTATGACTATACAGAACATTGTGGGCTCTGTATCTGACAAAGTGCCAACCACTTAGATTTTAATATATTAATCCGCACATATGTAAAAACTAACTAAAAAATACAATAACATTCAAGGGTGGACATTCACTTTAAGGTAGTTCTATGGAGACATTCCCTAAGGAGTAAAATTGTCAGTGAACCATTGGAGGATCTTATGAAAACACAACTTGAACATCTATGAAACCCGTCTCTGAATGTAGGTTTGTTTTCAGCAGAACAGTAACTTGTTTATGAAGAGACTCCACATCTGTGAGCAATGAATGAGGTTATCATTGGGCAGAGTCCAGGCAGTACAAGATGTATGTGAAAACAAATCATAAGCCATTTATGAGCCTCACAACAAAGCCTGGAACGGTGAAGGGGGATTAACAAGTACAAGAGGTCAATCAAGAAGTATTAATGTAGGAAATGAACGTGCATCATATACGCAGCACACATTAGATTCTGCTCATAGAAAGTCATATGTGAAGAATAGGGAAAGTGATGAACTCTGTATAAATCACTAAGTAAGTGAAGTGCTGGACTGTACACCATACACAACACATTCATCTCAAGGGCCACGTTTTATAATGAATATAGCAAATGTGTATCTAACATTAAATGTCCTCAAAAAGAACATCCTCTAATAATGAAGTGTTGACATATCCTGCCAGCAGAAGTCTGACTGAAGAGCTAGATCATAAGTGTAATCATTTTTTATTATTAATTCCTTATTACTATTAGGAAATTTCATACAAAACAAAGTAACTAGAATCACAAGTAAAGCTGACTTTCCAGTAGACTACCTACATTATTGAATGGGGTTTTTGATGCTAAACTCAGGTGTGGATCATAAAAGGAAAGAGAACGTAAAGTACTGATGCTAATCTTTGTATATTTTTTTCAATCGATATCTGGTTTTTACTCCAAAATCTGCATACAAAAACCTAAATGTATAGATGCACTCTTATCTCTTATGTGCACGTCAGTAAAAAAAACAAAAAAAAAACCAGCCATGTGATGTCTGTTCTTTGCATGGCCATTTTCAGACCAATGAAAGCCTGCTGGTGTATTCAATTGTCCATTGTCCAAATTTTGCTTATTTTTATTATAATAGATCAGAATCCTTGTATGATAAGATCAGAGAATTTTGCAAGAACAGAAAACTTTAGCACAGAGTCAATAAGCGATGTTTCAGGCCAAGAATAACCTTCATCAGGCAAAATGAAGGTATAAGGGGTAAGTGTAACATCCCTGCCTGTTCATGCCTCTGTGTCATCCTCCGGCCGCATGCTATGGCGCAGGAGGGGTGTCCATATATGATCATCTGCTCCTGTTGTTATAGCACAGAAGCGGATTTGTTGCAGTGTGTCAGCTCAGCCAGTGCTATTTGTCCTCTGGTTACTATGGAGTTAACTTTTGTGTGCTGGTGATTGACAGCCTATTTGCTAATCAAGCCTGGAATGGGTTCTGGACTTCCTTAAACTGGTCATCAGTCCACACATGATTGCTGGTTATTGTGACTCTGTTCTTGTTAAGCGTTTCTCCTTGCTCTTTATTGTATTTACTGACCTCTGCTTTTTGGCTTTTGACTACTCTTTTGGATTATGATTTGTTACTGCTTTGTCTTTCTTGGTTTGCTCACAACTTTTATGTGTTGTGTTGTCTTGTCCACACTTAGTGTTTACATTTATTTAGAGAAGGGACTGTCACCCAGTTGTCCCTGTCATTAGGACAGTTGTGGCAAGTAGGTAGGGACAAGGGCTGGGTAGAGTTTAGGACTCACTGTCTCTATCTTTCCCTTCCTCCCAGGCTTCAGCATCAGCACTGGGGAATTGCTAAACTAGTAATTCCCTAACAATAACACTGAAAAAATGAGGCAGGGTCCCTAGTAGACCACCTAGAGTAGTCATGTGATGCAAGGGAGAAGCGTCTGTAGCGGTTGCATCACAGGTATCTCTAGGTTGTCTACTATGAGCCCTGCCTCATTTTTCAGCCTTATCCTTATTCATACTTTCATTATGCCTGATGAAGGGGCGTTCATGACCCGAAACATTACTTATTGACTACGTCCTAAACTTCTCTGTTCTTGTGAAATTACAATGTGGATTCTTATTATACATGGATTTTGATATATTGTAATAAAAATAAGCAAGCTCAAAAGAAACCATTTGGAGTGCTGTCCATCCTTTTTCTAGTGTTACATGTATTTTGGAGGAGTCCAGCCAGTCCTCCCTGGAATTGTGCACCCAACAACCTCCCCTCGAGAGTGCTGTCCATTTTTCCCTTTGGTTAATGTTCTATTTTTGCCCATTTTCATGTCCTGATAGACCTAATACAAATCAATGGGATCTGTTTTTAACATCCATCAAAACGGACTTACATTCAAGCGGCAGTATTAAAAATGGATCAGTAGGTTGGGTAAGAGACCAATGCAGTTCATCCATATTTTAATGTTAGAAATGTATCTGCCAATATACTAAACTAGATCACTGTAGGAGTAAATACTAAAACATAACTTTTACTAATATTTGTTTAAAATTGGCCTAAATAAAATGATAACACAATTGCAGTATGACTTCACTATTATCAGGCAACAATTAGTATTTTTATTGCCTTCCCTATACAGTCATCTACAAAATAACTTTTTCCCATATGTAGCTCTCAGATAGTTTGTTGAGAACCACACAGTTTACCCCTTGATATCTGGGTACTAACAAATGCAGAGACCAGAGACCCAGTTGATCAGGTAGCAATCAACATCTCCCACCAGGTGAATGAAAGCTCTGTGGTCTATATACTACATATGCAAGGCTGGCTGTGGCACAACAGGTCCCAGCCAGACCTTAAATAGCTCCATTCATCACAACTAGAGATGAGCGAACACTAAAATGTTCGAGGTTCGAAATTCGATTCGAACAGCCGCTCACTGTTCGAGTGTTCGAATGGGTTTCGAACCCCATTATAGTCTATGGGGAACATAAACTCGTTAAGGGGGAAACCCAAATTCGTGTCTGGAGGGTCACCAAGTCCACTATGACACCCCAGGAAATGATACCAACACCCTGGAATGACACTGGGACAGCAGGGGAAGCATGTCTGGGGGCATAAAAGTCACTTTATTTCATGGAAATCCCTGTCAGTTTGCGATTTTCGCAAGCTAACTTTTCCCCATAGAAATGCATTGGCCAGTGCTGATTGGCCAGAGTACGGAACTCGACCAATCAGCGCTGGCTCTGCTGGAGGAGGCGGAGTCTAAGATAGCTCCACACCAGTCTCCATTCAGGTCCGACCTTAGACTCCGCCTCCTCCGGCAGAGCCAGCGCTGATTGGCCGAAGGCTGGCCAATGCATTCCTATGCGAATGCAGACTTAGCAGTGCTGAGTCAGTTTTGCTCAACTACACATCTGATGCACACTCGGCACTGCTACATCAGATGTAGCAATCTGATGTAGCAGAGCCGAGGGTGCACTAGAACCCCTGTGCAAACTCAGTTCACGCTAATAGAATGCATTGGCCAGCGCTGATTGGCCAATGCATTCTATTAGCCCGATGAAGTAGAGCTGAATGTGTGTGCTAAGCACACACATTCAGCACTGCTTCATCAAGCCAATACAATGCATTAGCCAGTGCTGATTGGCCAGAGTACGGAATTCGGCCAATCAGCGCTGGCTCTGCTGGAGGAGGCGGAGTCTAAGATCGCTCCACACCAGTCTCCATTCAGGTCCGACCTTAGACTCCGCCTCCTCCGGCAGAGCCAGCGCTGATTGGCCGAAGGCTGGCCAATGCATTCCTATGCGAATGCAGACTTAGCAGTGCTGAGTCAGTTTTGCTCAACTACACATCTGATGCACACTCGGCACTGCTACATCAGATGTAGCAATCTGATGTAGCAGAGCCGAGGGTGCACTAGAACCCCTGTGCAAACTCAGTTCACGCTAATAGAATGCATTGGCCAGCGCTGATTGGCCAATGCATTCTATTAGCCCGATGAAGTAGAGCTGAATGTGTGTGCTAAGCACACACATTCAGCACTGCTTCATCAAGCCAATACAATGCATTAGCCAGTGCTGATTGGCCAGAGTACGGAATTCGGCCAATCAGCGCTGGCCAATGCATTCTATTAGCCCGATGAAGTAGAGCTGAATGTGTGTGCTAAGCACACACATTCAGCACTGCTTCATCAAGCCAATACAATGCATTAGCCAGTGCTGATTGGCCAGAGTACGGAATTCGGCCAATCAGCGCTGGCTCTGCTGGAGGAGGCGGAGTCTAAGGTCGGACCTGAATGGAGACTGGTGTGGAGCGATCTTAAACTCCGCCTCCTCCAGCAGAGCCAGCGCTGATTGGCCGAATTCCGTACTCTGGCCAATCAGCACTGGCTAATGCATTGTATTGGCGTGATGAAGCAGTGCTGAATGTGTGTGCTTAGCACACACATTCAGCTCTACTTCATCGGGCTAATAGAATGCATTGGCCAGCGCTGATTGGCCGAATTCCGTACTCTGGCCAATCAGTGCTGGCCAATGCATTCTATTAGCTTGATGAAGCAGAGTGTGCACAAGGGTTCAAGCGCACCCTCGGCTCTGATGTAGCAGAGCCGAGGCTGCACAAGGGTTCAAGCGCACCCTCGGCTCTGATGTAGGAGAGCCGAGGGTGCACTTGAACCCTTGTGCAGCCTCGGCTCTGCTACATCAGAGCCGAGGGTGCGCTTGAACCCTTGTGCACACTCTGCTTCATCAAGCTAATAGAATGCATTGGCCAGCGCTGATTGGCCAATGTATTCTATTAGCCTGATGAAGTAGAGCTGAATGTGTGTGCTAAGCACACACATTCAGCTCTACTTCATCGGGCTAATAGAATGCATTGGCCAGCGCTGATTGGCCGAATTCCGTACTCTGGCCAATCAGTGCTGGCCAATGCATTCTATTAGCTTGATGAAGCAGAGTGTGCACAAGGGTTCAAGCGCACCCTCGGCTCTGATGTAGCAGAGCCGAGGCTGCACAAGGGTTCAAGCGCACCCTCGGCTCTGATGTAGGAGAGCCGAGGGTGCACTTGAACCCTTGTGCAGCCTCGGCTCTGCTACATCAGAGCCGAGGGTGCGCTTGAACCCTTGTGCACACTCTGCTTCATCAAGCTAATAGAATGCATTGGCCAGCGCTGATTGGCCAATGTATTCTATTAGCCTGATGAAGTAGAGCTGAATGTGTGTGCTAAGCACACACATTCAGCTCTACTTCATCGGGCTAATAGAATGCATTGGCCAGCGCTGATTGGCCAGAGTACGGAACTCGACCAATCAGCGCTGGCTCTGCTGGAGGAGGCGGAGTCTAAGATCGCTCCACACCAGTCTCCATTCAGGTCCGACCTTAGACTCCGCCTCCTCCAGCAGAGCCAGCGCTGATTGGCCGAATTCCGTACTCTGGCCAATCAGCACTGGCTAATGCATTGTATTGGCGTGATGAAGCAGTGCTGAATGTTTGTGCTTAGCACACACATTCAGCTCTACTTCATCGGGCTAATAGAATGCATTGGCCAATCAGCGCTGGCCAATGCATTCTATTAGCGTGAACTGAGTTTGCACAGGGGTTCTAGTGCACCCTCGGCTCTGCTACATCAGATTGCTACATCTGATGTAGCAGTGCCGAGTGTGCATCAGATGTGTAGTTGAGCAAAACTGACTCAGCACTGCTAAGTCTCTGCATTCGCATAGGAATGCATTGGCCAGCCTTCGGCCAATCAGCGCTGGCTCTGCCGGAGGAGGCGGAGTCTAAGGTCGGACCTGAATGGAGACTGGTGTGGAGCGATCTTAGACTCCGCCTCCTCCAGCAGAGCCAGCGCTGATTGGTCGAGTTCCGTACTCTGGCCAATCAGCGCTGGCCAATGCATTCTATTAGCCCGATGAAGTAGAGCTGAATGTGTGTGCTTAGCACACACATTCAGCTCTACTTCATCAGGCTAATAGAATACATTGGCCAATCAGCGCTGGCCAATGCATTCTATTAGCTTGATGAAGCAGAGTGTGCACAAGGGTTCAAGCGCACCCTCGGCTCTGATGTAGCAGAGCTGAGGGTGCACAAGGGTTCAAGTGCACCCTCGGCTCTCCTACATCAGAGCCGAGGGTGCGCTTGAACCCTTGTGCAGCCTCGGCTCTGCTACATCAGAGCCGAGGGTGCGCTTGAACCCTTGTGCACACTCTGCTTCATCAAGCTAATAGAATGCATTGGCCAGCACTGATTGGCCAGAGTACGGAATTCGGCCAATCAGCGCTGGCCAATGCATCCCTATGGGAAAAAGTTTATCTCACAAAAATCACAATTACACACCCGATAGAGCCCCAAAAAGTTATTTTTAATAACATTCCCCCCTAAATAAAGGTTATCCCTAGCTATCCCTGCCTGTACAGCTATCCCTGTCTCATAGTCACAAAGTTCACATTCTCATATGACCCGGATTTGAAATCCACTATTCGTCTAAAATGGAGGTCACCTGATTTCGGCAGCCAATGACTTTTTCCAATTTTTTTCAATGCCCCCAGTGTCGTAGTTCCTGTCCCACCTCCCCTGCGCTGTTATTGGTGCAAAAAAGGCGCCAGGGAAGGTGGGAGGGGAATCGAATTTTGGCGCACTTTACCACGTGGTGTTCGATTCGATTCGAACATGGCGAACACCCTGATATCCGATCGAACATGTGTTCGATAGAACACTGTTCGCTCATCTCTAATCACAACGTTTTGCAGTGATGTTCACATATGCTGCTAGGTATTTCTATATTGTGGAGCCTAGATTTAGCATTGCATCCACAGTATACCAGTCACAACGTTTTGCAGTGATGTTCACATATGCTGCTAGGTATTTCTATATTGTGGAGCCTGTATTTAGCATTGCATCCACAGTATACCAATAATAAGGTCTGGAGCACTTCCTAGCACTGCAGCCTAGCCACAAGCCGTAGTTTCATCTCTCCCTGTGTAGTGTTAGTCAAACTGTTTACCTTACAGCCTCATAGGAGCCCAGATGCAACACGGCCCCAGAGTTATTTAGTCTCCAATTACTCTGCTATACTAAGTTACCAGGTCCTCCCCATTTGCTTTAGAGGTCCCTGGTTTCTCCTCTATGCAGCGTTTCGCTAGGGTAACTAGCTCATCAGGAGGATATTGATATGGGAAACGATGTCTCTGCAGTTAAAACTGCAATTCCCGTGCCCCTGATGGTGGGACACGGTACCTCTGTACTGCCACTACTACTGCTACTGGGTCTCTGGTCTCTGCATTTGTTAGTACCCAGATATCAAGGGGTAAACTGTGTGGTTCTCAACAAACTATCTGAGAGCTACATATGGGAAAAAGTTATTTTGTAGATGACTGTATAGGGAAGGCAATAAAAATACTAATTGTTGCCTGATAATAGTGAAGTCATACTGCAATTGTGTTATCATTTTATTTAGGCCAATTTTAAAACAAATATTAGTAAAAGTTATGTTTTAGTATTTACTCCTACAGTGGTTTAGTACCTTGAGTAAATTACCCGTCAGTGACTCTGCCAATATACTAAGTTTATGAGGGATCCTTGAAAATCTTTGGGACATGAAAACCCCCCCACATAAGTTGCATCCATTTTTGACAACCTTTTTGCACATACAGCTTTAGTGCATATAATGCTTGTTTTGATATACAGTGTGTTATATGGACTCCACAGTTTGCACTAATAAGAATATTTTATAGATATTTTATAGATATTTTATCTCCCTATCTTATAAAAATGAATTCTTGTCTGTCTGTCTGTCTGTCTGTCTGTACTCTAATGCGAACCAAACGACTGGACCGATCTTCACCAAATTTGGTACAGAGATACTTCAGGTATCCGGGAAGGTTTAAGACGAGACTCCAACTCGCTCGGACGTACCGTTGCTGAGATACAGCATTCCAAATACAGTGCCCCCCCCTTAGCCAATACAAACCTGCAAGTCTTTCACTCATATTCCAACTGCAATACACACGGTCACTCCACATGCACAATACAACACTGATATCCAAACTGAGATACACGCATCAGAGGATTAGATACACAGATCAGCACACAGTATCACATGCCAGAGGATTAGATACACGGGTCTGCACACAGTCCCACACACCAGAGGATTAAATACGCATTTCTGCACACAGTTCCACACACTGAAGGATTTGATACGTGCATTTGCACACGGTTTCACATGCCAAAGGATTAGATACAGGCGTCTACACACAGTTCCACACTCCAGAGGATTAGATACGTGCATCTGCACACATTTGTACACGCCATAGGATTAGATACACGCGTCTGCACACAGTTCCACATTCCAGAGGATTAGATATGCGCGTCTGCACACAGTTCCACATTCCAAAGGATTAGATACGCGCATCTGCACACAATTGTACATGCCATAGGATTAGATACACGCGTCTGCACACAGTACCACATGAAGTAGGATTAGATACGCGCGTCTACACATAGCTCCACACGCCAAAGGATTAGATATGCACGTCTGCACACAGTACCACACGGGGGAGGATTAGATACGCGCGTCTACACACAGTACCACATGCCATAGGATTAGATACGCTCATCTGCACACAGTACCACATGCCGGGGGATTGGATACGCGCGTCTACACACAGTTCCACACGCCGTAGGATTAGATACGCGCCTCTTCACACAATACCATACAGGGGAGGATTAGATACACGTGTCTTCACATAGTTGTACACGCCATAGGATTAGATACACGGGTCTGCACACAGTCCCACACACCAGAGGATTAAATACGCACTTCTGCACACAGTACCACATGCCATAGGATTAGATACGTGCGCCTGCACACGGTTCCACATGCCGAAGCATTAGATACAGGCGTCTACACACAGTTCCACACTCCAGAGGATTAGATACACAGATCAGCACACAGTATCACACGCCAGAGGATTAGATACACGGGTCTCCACACAGTTCCACACACCAGAGGATTAAATACGCATTTCTGCACACAGTTCCACACACTGAAGGATTTGATACATGCGTCTGCACACGGTTCCACATGCCGAAGGATTAGATACAGGCGTCTACACACAGTTCCACACTCCAGAGCATTAGATACGTGCGTCTGCACACATTTGTACACGCCATAGGATTAGATACACGCGTCTGCAGACAGTACCATATGCAGTAGGATTAGATATGCGCGTCTACACATAGTTCCACACGCCAAAGGATTAGATACGCGCCTCTTCACACAATACCACACTTTGGAGGATTAGATACGTGTCTCTGAACACAGTACCACAAGCCAGAGAATTAGAAACGCGTCTCAGCACACAGTATCACACAGGGGAGGATTAGATACGCGTGTTTACACACAGTACCACACGGGGGAGGATGAGATACGCGCGTCTACACACAGTTCACATGCCATAGGATTAGATATGCGCATCTGCACACAGTACCACATGCCGGGGGATTGGATACACGCCTCTACACACAATTCCACACGCCGTAGGATTAGATACGCGCCTCTTCACACAATACCACACAGGGGAGGATTAGATACACGTGTCTTCACACAGTTGTACACGCCATAGGATTAGATACACGCGTCTGCACACAGTACCACATGCCGTAGGATTAGATACATGCGTCTACACACAGTACCACATGCCGGGGGATTGGATACACGCCTCTACACACAGTTCCACACGCCGTAGGATTAGATACGCGCCTCTTCACACAGTTCCACACGCCGTAGGATTAGATACGCGCCTCTTCACACAGTACCACACGGAGGAGGATTAAATACGTGCGTCTGCACACAGTACACACGCAAAAGGATAAGATAAGCGCGTCTGCACACAGTACCAAATTCCGTAGGATTAGATACGCACGTCTGCACACAGTACCACATGCCGTAGGATTAGATACGCGCCTTTTCACACAATACCACACAGGGGAGGATTAGATATGTGCATCTGCACACAGTACCACATGCCAGAGTATTAGATACGCGCATCTGCACACGGTACCGCACGCCAGAGTCATTAGATATGCGCGTCTGCACACAGTTTCACTTACTGGAGGATTAGATACGCGCCTCTTCACACAATACCACACGGGGAGGATTAGATATGTGCATCTGCACACAGTACCACACCAACAAGGATTGGATACTTGCATCTAAACACAGTACTACACAGGGAAGGATTAGATACAGCTTTACTCCAGGTATCCATAACAACTGATCACAGGTTTTTCACTGACATCCAAAATGAGATACACATAATCACATGACGCTTATGGACATAAACACAAATCACATACAAAATACACCAGTGCAAAATTGGACAATTCTTATGGGGCCACTGCACAAACATAAAATGTAATATACCCGTGCGAAGCCGGGTCCTCCCTCTAGTATCTACTATATTTGTTGCACAGTTAAATGCAATAATACAAATGTCAAAACGTATGTTGATAACCAGAGGATAGACATAGGAAGGGGAGCATTCAGTACCTTTCCCATTGAACCTTCTTCTATACTCAAGTATCTTGCAGGTAAATAGGCAGCGACAGGGATGAGGTGTTCTTGTGATGTGAGCTGTTCACTCTTAAACAAAGGCAGCCAGGCAAACCCAACTGTGGCAATAGAAGACAAGAGACGTTCACTGTGCAGGTTGTATACAGCCACATGAACAGAGAAAGCCACTTATGAAGTTCAATGTAGCAAGAATGAGAAATCCTTGTAACTTAACATACTGTATCCACTTGTACATGAGACACATGGTTGCAAGAAATGGTTACAATGTGCAGCGAATGTAATCCTTCTAAAGATACCTGGTGTTTCCAGAGCCTCTTTCTTTTTGGCATTAGCTTTTGCATTTATGTCACAGGTGACGTGATGGAATGAAAACAGAATGTGATGTTTCTCATGGAGCTGAGTGGGAAGCTCAATTTTCACCTGAAATGTAAAATATTACACCTCTCCTTAGTCACTTACAGACCGGACACCTAAACAACTTGTATGTACATGATTATTAAATGAACCACAATCGTAGAGCCTGAACTAGAGGGGTTAAACATATAGCATAACAGTAGCATTGACGTCACATAAGACTAAAGCGCTAATCCTGTTTTATGGTTTGGAGGCTAACCACTGAGCTTGGTGGCTTAGTGGTTAGCACTGTGGTCTTCCAGTGTTGCAGTCCTAGATTCACATCTGACCAAGAACAACATCTGCGTGGAGCTTGTAGGTTTTCTCCATGTTTGTGTGGGTTTCCTCCTGGCACTCCAGGTTCTTTTCACACAACATACCAATAGGCCAGATGGAATTACCAATAAGTAAAGGAATTGTCCAGGGATCACTTCTTTTGGAGTTCTTTATGTGCCAAATCTCTGGTTTCTGAACTGTTTCCAAATTGAGTCATTTGATCGAAACCAGCACCTGGCTCCCTTCTCTGGCCTCCTCATCGTTTTCAGTGACGTTAGAAGTACTATGGGGGCTGGTAGATCAGATCGTAGTCTAGATCATTGTAATAGTAAAGGCAGCACCCATAGTACATGTAAAACAAGACGAGGGACGAGTAGAAGAAGGGCCCCAATGCTGGTTCCCATTATGTGTCCTGGTGTCAGAGTAAGTCTGGAAACCTGGATTTTGGCACATACAGAACCCTAGAAAAAGTGGTTGAGAAGAATCCCTGGATAACCTCCTTAATTTGTAATTTACATTGTGAATCCCAATGGGGACCAGTGACAGTATAACACTATGGAATATTTTGACACTGTGTAAAGGAATAAAATTATAATAATCCATAAGAGATTATAAAAATATCTGATATGCAGGTTGGTCCCAGGTGGGTGCAAGTAAGAAGCTGTAGAACTAAAGTACTGCACAAAGAATGCAAATAGTGATTCTCGAAAACTCATACATTAGACTCAAAAATCTGTGTATTTTCGGTATGTTCTAACTGATATGAAATTCTCCAGATTTGCAGAAAAATTTACTTATTGCTATCCTAGTATATGTCAATGTGAGGCTGCCTGTATACTGACGTAAGATGTTTCTAATGGTGAAAACCACCTTCAGAAAATGAATGGCCTGTTTAGGTCCCCAGAAAATTGTATTAATAGGACAGGACAGAGCGCAGTGGAGTCTCAATGAGTAAACCTATATTACAGAAAACTTGCAAATGCAGGCAGTGAAAAGTATTCTGAACATAATAAATATTGTAAAAAGTATTACCGGTATACATTGCAAAAATAATTGTAGGAAAAGAACAAATTTCTGTGGTATCTGTAACTTTCTCCTCTTTCCATTGCAGTCATTGGAAAATGCTTCACTGGAAATTGGCCTAACCCTTTATATAAGAGAAAACTGCCAGGAAGTCTTGGCTAGAAGTAAGGAGTGTCCTCGCTTGGAACCACTTAAGCTGGCAGTCGTCTTACTAAATGGACTGTGTGGTTATTAAACCAGCTTACACCAGGGCTGGTAACATTCTCATTGATTCTTCAAAGAACTAAAGAAGATTCCTTTACTGGAGGCTACTTCTGTTTTCTACATCACTTCAGTTTACATCTACAACGAAGAAACTACATTGCTTTTCATACAGGGCGGAATGGCAAAATAGTGTGCTTGGTAACTTACTTAAAGAAAATAGCTTAATAATCTGACTATACAGTATATGTGTGTGTATAATTCATCTTGGCTGGGTGGAGAAAACTCAATACAGCAAGACAAAGCGCTTGCTTTTTTAATGCTAAATAATAGATATTTGTCTGTTTGGTAAAAATTGACTACAAAGAGTTTAGAATGGGCTAAAACCCCTGAAAAAGGATTACCCACCTAACCAGTCCCCTGCCAACACCTTTCTGATTCTTCATTGGTCTCTGCCAAGTCTCTACTTCCTGCTCCTTCTTGACACACAGGAAATCCTGCTCAGCCAATCACCTGCTGAGGAGGGTCCGCACTACAGCTTATATCATTGGGTGGGCGGTTGCTTTGTGTGTGTTGAGAGGGACCAGCAGAAGGAACAGCGGTCTATCTAGGCAGCATTGGATCAGGAGCAGCAGGGAACTGATAAGTATTGCTTCTTGTACTTTTTTAACCCATGTACAGTCTTTTCATAACTGCCCAGCTCCAGACAACCCCTTTAACAGACCCCTAAAATACTAACCCATTGGGTTACTGTAGGTTCTCATTTGATAAATCATCTCTTGTATAAACAAGCTTATATATTGAGATCAAGCAAGCCTATAGTCCGGAGTAAAACCATATACTGACCTCATCATAGAAGTCAGGATTCTGGGAATGATGAAGAATTGTGGTGTATGCTGCTGCTGTAAACAGGGGACCGCCAGGCTTTCCATATATACACTGGTAAGAAATAATAAAAAAATAAATAATGTAAATTAAGTCAAACAAACCATAATAGTCTTTCAGTCAAGACAATGAAGATGTTTCCATGAATAAATAATAATAATAATAATAATAATAATAATAATAAAAACCTCATAACGTGCCACCTTCTTTTGCCAAGTTATCGGAATTTCTATCTCCCTATATTATAAAAATGAATTTCTGTCTGTCTGTCTGTCTGTCTGTGCTCTAATGCGAACCAAACGACTGGACCGATCTTCACCAAATTTGGTACAGAGATACTTCAGATACCCGGGAAGGTTTAAGACGAGACTCCAACTCGCTCGGACGTACCATTGCTGAGATACAGCATTCCAAACACAGTGCCCCCCCTTAGCCAATACAAACCTGCAAGACTTTCACTCATATTCCAACTGCAATACACACGGTCACTCCACATACACAATACAACACTGATATCCAAACTGAGATACATGCATCACAGGATTAGATACACAGATCAGCACACAGTACCACATGTTAGAGGATTAGATACACGGGTCTGCACACAGTCCCACAGACCAGAGGATTAAATACGCACTTCTGCACACAGTTCCACACACTGAAGGATTAGATAAGTGCGTCTGCACACGGTTCCACATGCCGAAGGATTAGATACAGGCGTCTACACACAGTTCCACACTCCAGAGGATTAGATACACACGTCTGCACAGAGTACCACATGCCGTAGGATTAGCTACACATGTTTACACACAGTTCCACACCCCAGAGGATTAGATACGCGCGTCTACACACAGTACCACATGCCATAGGATTACATACACGCGTCTGCACACAGTACCACACAGGGGAGGATTAGATACACGTGTCTTCACACAGTTGTACACGCCATAGGATTAGATACACGCGTCTGCACACAGTACCACATGCCGTAGGATTAGATAAGCGCCTCTTCACACAATACCACACAGGGGAGGATTAGATACACGTGTCTTCACACAGTTGTACACGCCATAGGATTAGATACACGCGTCTGCACACAGTACCATATGCCGTAGGATTAGATATGCACCTCTTCACACAATACCACACAGGGGAGGATTAGATACACGTGTCTTCACACAGTTGTACACGCCATAGGATTAGATACACGCGTCTGCACACAGTACCATATGCCGTAGGATTAGATACGCGCCTCTTCACACTACCACACAGGGGAGGATTAGATACACGTGTCTTCACACAGTTGTACACACCATAGGATTAGATACACGCGTCTGCACACAGTACCACATGTCGTAGAATTAGATACACAGATCAGCACACAGTACCACATGCCGTAGAATTAGATACACGGGTCTGCACACAGTCCCACACACCAGAGGATTAAATACGCACTTCTGCACACAGTTCCACACACTGAAGGATTTGATACGTGTGTCTGCACACGGTTCCACATGCCGAAGGATTAGATACAGGCGTCCACACACAGTTCCACACTCCAGAGGATTAGATACGCGCGTCTGCACACAGTTGTACACGCCATAGGATTAGATACATGCGTCTGCACACAGTACCACATGCAGTAGGATTAGATACGCGCGTCTACACATAGTTCCACACGCCGAAGGATTAGATACGCGCCTCTTCACACAATACCACACAGGGGAGGATTAGATACGTGTGTGTGCACACAGTACCACACTTTGGAGGATTAGATACATGCCTCTGCACACAGTACCACATGCCATAGGATTAGATACGTGCGTCTGCACACAGTAACACATGCCGGGGGATTGGATACGCGCGTCTACACACAGTTCCACACGCCGTAGGATTAGATACGCGCGTCTGCACACAGTACCACATGCCGGGGGATTGGATACACGCGTCTGCACACAGTTCCACACGCCGTAGGATTAGATACGCGCCTCTTCACACAATACCACACAGGGGAGGATTAGATACACGTGTCTTCACACAGTTGTACATGCCATAGGATTAGATACGCGCGTCTACAAACAGTAACACATGCCGTAGAATTAGATACACGGGTCTCCACACAGTCCCACACACCAGAGGATTAAATACGCACTTCTGCACACAGTTCCACACACTGAAGGATTTGATACGTGCGTCTGCACACGTTCCACATGCCGAAGGATTAGATACGCGCATCTACACATAGTTACATACGCCGAAGGATTAGATACACGCCTCTTCACACAATACCACACAGGGGAGGATTAGATACGTGTGTGTGCACACAGTACCACACTTTGGAGGATTAGATACATGCCTCTAAAAACAGTACCACAAGTCAGAGAATTAGATACGCGTCTCCGCACACAGTACCACACGGGGGAGGATTAGATACACGCGTCTGCACACAGTACCACACGGGGGAGGATTAGATACGCGCGTCTGCACACAGTACCACACGGGGAGGATTAGATACGCGCATCTACACACACTACCACATGCCATAGGATTAGATACGCGCATCTGCACACAGTACCACATGCTGGGGGATTGGATACGCACGTCTACACACAGTTCCACACGCCGTAGGATTAGATACGCGCCTCTTCATACAATACCACACAGGGGAGGATTAGATACACGTGTCTTCACACAGTTGTACACGCCATAGGATTAGATACACACGTCTGCACACAGTACCACATGCCGTAGGATTAGATACTTGCATTTAAACACAGTACTACATGGGGAAGGATTAGATACAGTTTTACTCCAGGTATCCATAACAACTGATCACAGGTTTTTCACTGACATTCAAAATGAGATACACATAATCACATGACGCTTATGGACATACACACAAACCACATACAAAATACACCAATGCAAAATTGGACAATTCTTATGGGGCCACTACACAAACATAAAATGTAATATACCCGTGCGAAGCCGGGTCCTCCCTCTAGTCTCCCTATATTATAAAAATGAATTTCTGTCTGTCTGTCTGTCTGTCTGTGCTCTAATGCGAACCAAACGGCTGGACCGATCTTCACCAAATTTGGCACAGAGATACTTCAGGTATCCGGGAAGGTTTAAGACAAGACTCCAACTCGCTCGGATGTACCGTTGCTGAGATACAGCATTCCAAACACAGTGCCCCCCTTAGCCAATACAAACCTGCAAGACTTTCACTCATATTCCAACTGCAATACACACAGTTACTCCACATGCACAATACAACACTGATATCCAAACTGAGATACACGCATCAGAGGATTAGATACACAGATCAGCACACAGTATCACACGCCAGAGGATTAGATACGCGCTTCTGCACACAGTTCCACACACTGAAGGATTTGATACGTGCATCTGCATACGGTTCCACATGCCGAAGGATTAGATACAGGCGTCTACACACAGTTCCACACTCCAGAGGATTAGATATGCGCATCTGCACACATTTGTACACACCATAGGATTAGATACACGCGTCTGCACAGAGTACCACATGCCGTAGGATTAGATACACACGTCTACACATAGTTCCACACTCCAGAGGATTAGATACGCGCATCTGCACACAGTTGTACACACCAAAGGATTAGATACACGTGTCTGCACACAGTACCACATGCAGTAGGATTAGATACACGCGTCTACACATAGTTCCACACACCGAAGGATTAGATACGCGCCTCTTCACACAATAGCACACAAGGTATTAGATACGTGTGTGTGCACACAGTACCACACTTTGGAGGATTAGATACATGCCTCTGCACACAGTACCACAAGCCAGAGAATTAGATACGCGTCTCCGCACACAGTATCACACGGGGGAGGATTAGATACGCGCGTCTGCACACAGTACCACACGGGGGAGGATTAGATACGCGCGTCTGCACACAGTACCACACGGGGGAGGATTAGATACGTGCGTCTACACAGTACCACATGCCATAGGATTAGATACGCGCCTCTTCACACAATACCACACAGGGGAGGATTAGATACACGTGTCTTCACACAGTTGTACACGCCATAGGATTAGATACACGCGTCTGACACATTAACACATGCCGTAGGATTAGATACGCGCGTCTACACACAGTACCAGATGTTGTAGCATTAGATACGCGTGTCTGCACACAGTACCACTTGCCGTAGGATTAGATACGCGCATCTACACACAGTTCCACACTCCAGAGGATTAGATACGCACATCTGCACACATTTGTACACGCCATAGGATTAGATACACACGTCTGCACAGAGTACCACATGCCGTAGGATTAGATACACGCGTCTACATACAGTTCCACACTCCAGAGGATTAGATATGCGCGTCTGCACACAGTTGTACACGACATAGGATTAGATACATGCGTCTGCACACAGTACCACATGCAGTAGGATTAGATACGCGCGTCTACACATAGTTCCACAAGTGGAAGGATTAGATACGCGCCTCTTCACACAATACCACACAGGGGAGGATTAGATACGTGTGTGTGAAGACAGTACCACACTTTGGAAGATTAGATACATGCCTCTGGACACAGTACCACAAGCCAGAGAATTAGATACGCGTTTCCGCACACAGTATCACACGGGGGAGGATTAGATACGCGCGTCTGCACACAGTACCACACGGGGGAGGATTAGATATGCGCGTCTACACACAGTACCACATGCCGGGGGATTGGATACGCGCATCTACATACAGTACCACATGCCATAGGATTAGATACACGCGTCTGCACACAGTACCACATGCCGGGGGATTGGATACGCGCGTCTACACACTGTTCCACACGCCATAGGATTAGATACGCACCTCTTCACACAATACCACACAGGGGAGGATTAGATACACGTGTCTTCACACAGTTGTACATGCCATAGGATTAGATACACACGTCTGCACAGAGTACCACATGCCGTAGGATTAGATACACGCATCTACATACAGTTCCAAACTCCAGAGGATTAGATACGCACGTCTGCACACAGTTATACACGCCATAAGATTAGATACACACATCTGCACACAGTACCACATGCTGTAGGATTAGATACACACGTCTACACACAGTTCCACACGCCAAAGGATTAGATACGCGCCTCTTCACACAATACCACACAGGGGAGGATTAGATACATGCGTCTGAATACAGTACCACACTTTGGAGGATTAGATACATGCATCTGCACACAGTACCACATGCCAGAGAATTAGATACACATCTCAGCACACAGTACCACACGGGGGAGGATTAGATACGCGCATCTGCACACAGTACCTCACGCCAGGGATTAGATACACCTGTCTGCACACAGTACCACACGCCAGAGGATTAGATACACGCGTCTGCACATAGTACCACATGCTGTAAGATTAGATATGCACGTCTGCACACAGTTTCATTTACCGGAGGATTAAATACGTGCCTCTTCACACAATGCCACACGGGGGAGGATTAGATACACACATCTGTACACAGTACCACACCAACAAGGATTAGATACTTGCGTCTAAACACAGTACTGCATGGGGAAGGATTAGATACAGCTTTACTCCAGGTATCCATAACAACTGATCACAGGTTTTTCACTGATATCCAAAATGAGATACACATAATCACATGACGCTTATGGACATACACAGAAACCACATACAACATACACCAGTGCAAAATTGGACAATTCTTATGGGGCCACTACACAAACATAACATGTAATATACCCGTGCGAAGCCGGGTCCTCCCTCTAGTCATCTATAAATATCTATTCAGCATTATATGTTGGTGCTGTATAAATACAATGTACTAGTATACATAAGAATCATCTTATTACCGTATACACATAAGTACAGCTTCCTATAACATGGAGACAGCAAGCTGTAGCTCAACTAGGATTATCTCACACTAACCACATCCTTCTCACACCATATGCTTTTCCACAGCGGTATTACAGATCCATGATCTAAGTGTTTCTAATATACCACCCCTAAGACTACTGAGTAATTCTACAATCCCCTCCATTTTACACAGAGACACAAAAGGTTTTTTTCTTAGTGAATATGTCCACATTTCCTTTGATATGAAAGGCTTAGACAGCTAGATTTACTATTCAACTTTTGTGAAAAAAATATTTAATGTCTACTAGTAGCAGAACTGTGAAGCCATACATACGGTATATATCAGGATTGTATGTATTTACCAACCATTAAATGAAATACACAAACATGGTGTGCACCTATCCTTGTATAGTAGATAGGAGACTGGCAAAAGCATTGCAGTGAGACTAGCTGGAACACAAATCATATGCTGACTATAGTCATGGCAAAAACTGTATTCTATAATGCTACTCATCAGGACATAATAAAAAAGAAAAGTAGTACAATTAGGTAAATGCACACACAAGATTACATTGTGCCATTATTTATTTAACAACATGGAAGCCACATGGAAAAGTCATGTATGGATAGCTGAGTATACTCCATGAATCAACAGCCTGTAGATCCACCTCTAGTAGCAATAACTCAAAGTAATGGTTCTCTATGTGATTTTATCAGTCATTTACACCAGTCTGGAGGAATTTTGGCTCACTCTTCTTTACGATATTGCTTCGGTTCACTGCGGTTTGTGGACATACAAAGCTCTCTTAAGGTCCAGCACAGCAATACAGTTCGGTTGAAGTCTAGACTTTTACTGCGATATTGTAACACCCTGAGGGCCCATTCACACTACGGATACGCTGACTGATTCTGAACGTTAAAACACCCCCTAAAACACGTTCAGAATCAGCGCGTATAAAGCAGATCCCATTCATTTCAATGGGAGCCGACATACGAGCGCTCCCCATTAAAATGAATGGGCTGCTTTTTTCTCTACGAGCGCTCCCCTTTGAAGTGAATGGGAAGCGCTCGCATGTACGGCTCACTCGGCTCATTCCGAGCCGTACACGCGAGCGCTTCCCATTCACTTCAATGGGAGCCCCCTTAACGTTCAGAATCAGTCAGCGTATCCGTAGTGTGAATGGGCCCTGACTTTTTTTTCAGCCTTTCTGTTGTAGATGTGATGGTGTGCTTGGGATCATTGTCATTTTTCATGACCAAGTTTTGACCAAGCTTTAGCTGTTGGATAGATGGCCTCACAGTCCACTCTTGTTATACAGAAGAGTTCATGGTTGTGTGAATGACTGCTCACTGGCCAGGTCCTGTGTCTACTAAACAGCCCATATGATCACCTCCGAACTAGAGATGAGCGAACACTGTTCGGATCAGCTGATCCGAACAACACGCTCCCACAGAAATGAATGGAAGCACCTGGCACGCAGATTTTGCCGATGGCCGGCCGCTTAACCCCCTGCGTGCTGGCCACTTCCATTCATTTCTATGGGAGCATGCTGTGAGCGTGCTGTTCGGAACGGCTGTTCCGAACAGTGTTCGCTCATCTCTACTCCGAACCACTGTGCTTGATGTGTATGTGCTCTGTTTGTTACACCTTGGTAAAAAAAAATCTCCACTTTTGTCTTGTTTTTCCAAAGATTTTTTTTAGAAGTCTTGCGGCTTTCTCCAGGCAACCCTTCCATACTTGTACAGTCTTTTTTCTAATTGTACTGTCATGCGCTTCAACATGCTGAGTCCCATAAAGCCTTAGATGCAGTTCTTGGATTTTTTGCAATTTGTCTGACCTTGGGGTGAATATGCTGGGATGTCCATTGTTTTTTCATTGTAGAATCAAGGACTTCAAATTGTTTGGAAATGGCCATATCAGAGTCAGTGGCAGCAACAATTGCTTCTTTAGGATCACCACTGATGTCTTTCCTCCTAATTGTTCCAGACCAGCAAACTGGCAAATATATATATATTTTTTATAGAGGTGATCACATTTCTGATAATCAATTAATTAATTAATTAAAGGGGTTGTATGGGGTTAAGGTTTTTATGGCCTATCCTCATGATAAATACCTGATTGATGGGAGCTGACTGCTGGATCACAGACTGATCAGCTGTATGGATATGGTTCAGCTGTAGGAGGTTTCTGCTTCTGGACCTGTAATGTGTAAAGGATGGGTGCTGGAAGCAGTTTCGTACAACTGATTGGTCCAGGGGGAGGCAGTCCACCTTCCCCACCAACCCTGGACAACCCCTTTAAGTCCAATTAATTAGCAGCACCTGATTGCCATTTACCCTCTGCATACAGAAGAATCACATTCAATGCCCAAATGTGCAGGTGTGTACAATACATTGTATACGGTACTAATGCATATTGTGTATACGGTCTGTGTACAACAGTATATATGACTAGTCACCTTTAAAGGCTGGCTTCCTTCTTCATCAGAGCTCTTGAATTCAACACAAACCATTATGTTCCTCGCCTACAAAAACAGCAAGATAAGACATTCAGACCACAATCTGGATCAGATGTGGAATAAACAAATATATCTGCAGTCACTGGAACAAATAACGTGAATCCCATGACTAGTTTATTTTACTTTCTTACAGAAACACAATGTAATTATTGGCGTCAGAAATAAAGGGAGTAGCCATGAACTCCAACAAACCAAGTAACTCTTTTTGTGTATCCATGTAGCATTATATTATTGTATATGGACAGATTCACAAACTATTTTTGATGCAGTTTTTAAGCCAAACACATGAATACAGAAGAAAAGACAATGTTTCCTTTATACTTTCCCTTTCATTTGGCTAAAATATGGTTTGGAATGATCTGTCTATGGGTCCTATTAAATTATATGGGATACAAACTAATGCCAAAGCACATCAACCATCATAACTTCCACCATCATTTGTACGGGTTTTTTTTTATTAGTGAAGTCAATGGTAGACTGATAAAAAAAAAGTTACATAAACTACCATTTGTCCTTAAGGCTAAGGCCCCACGTTTTTTGCCGCATCGCTTTTCACAGAAAGTCTGCAGAGGAAACCTTTGTCATTGTTTACATCCAGTGGATAAACATCAATCTATGGTCATGAGATGGAAAGTCCATGGTCATGAGATGGACACACAGTTGCACGGTAGTCAGACGTCTTGTAAAGACCTGTGTGTATCCATCACAAGGCCATGGACTGATTTTATGCCACTGGAAGTTAAAAATGAATGACAGCAAGTAGAGATCTAGAAAACCACAAGGAATTGAAACTGAAAGTATTTTGGAAAATTGGACAACTTTTTATTATACAATGACATTTATTTGGAGGCAAAGATATGTGTGTGGGGAACAGTGCGCTAGGGTCAGAGCTCATGTAGCCTTCCTCTTTTGGTTTTATGGATATTATCATCACTGGTTCTTATTATTATTTTTTGCTTGATGGCACATGATTGTTAGTTTGCTACTATATTAGATATACTGGTTACTTTTGTATAGACATAATTCCCTGCATTCCTTTAATAATTATTTATTTATTATTGTTTATTTCTATAGCACCATTAATTCCATGTTGCTTTACATTAGTATATTAATTCCATGGTGCTGCACATTATTATATTAATTCCATGGTGCTTTACATTTGAGGGTTCACATACAGTACACAAAATGTACAAGCAGCTATAATACAAACAATGACCGACTGGCACAGTGGGGTAGAGGGCCCTGCCCGCAAGGGCTTACAATCTATGAGGGAAGAGGGATATAGACAGTAGGTGAGGGGAGAGACCGTTCAGATGGTGGTGTGGTGACAGTAGTGTTATTGGAGGTTGTAGGTCTTCCTCAATAGGGGAGTCTTCAGGGCCTTCTTGAAGCCTGTGATTGTGGGGGTCAGTCTTATGTGTCTTGGTAAGGAGATCCAGAGTATGGGGGAGGCATGAAAGAAATCTTGGAGGCGGTTGTGTGAGGAGCGGATTAGAGCAGAGTAGGAGATCTTTGGAGGATCTGAGGTTACGTGTGGGCAGGTAGTGGGAGATTAGGTCAGAGATATACGGAAGGGACAGGTTATGGATGGCTTTGTATGTTAACGTTAGTAGCTTGAACTCAATACGCTGGGCAATGGGTAACCAGTGAAGGGATTGGTAGAGGGCAGCAACCGATGAAGAACGGGAGGCGAGGTGAATTAAGCGAGCAGCACAGTTTAAGGTGGACTGGAGGGGGGGGGGGGGGCGAGGCCATGGAGAAAGGTGTTACAGTAATCTAAGTGGGAGATTATGAGGGCATGGACTAGCATCTTAGTAGTTTCTGGAGTGAGGGAGGAGCGGATTCGATGGATGTTCTTGAGTTGGAGGTGGCAGGAATTGTTGAGGATATGAACGTGCGGCTTAAAGTCTAGGGTTATCCCAAGGCATCGGGCCTTGAGATATTCTACTTGTGTGTATATGTGTATGTATATAGGTACATAAATTACAATTGTGTCACAATGACTGATGCCAGGTGATACATTTGGAGAACAGTTTATACCATTTATTTGTTGTCGTCTATCTTTGTTGTATCTCACATCAAGGCCCTTTATGGTCCGACATGTCCTCTTCCACTAAGCCATGATCCCTTCTGCCTTTTGCTAACCAGCTCTAATGCAGCGAGAAAGCCAGTTCTTCCCATATTTGATAACTTTTTCAGAATGTACACGCTTAAAGAAAACTTTGTGAGGGCATTCATCCAGCAGGGAATGCTGGGAGATTTCAGCTCTAAACTCAGCAAAATTCTATAATTCTGCACTGGACAATAATACAGGCTGTGCAGGGACATATACAATGAACACTTCATATAGATCATTTTATGAATTGTAAAAGACTGAAAGATTGCGCAAAGGTAGATTTTATCTTCTGTCCATGTCTCTTACCTTGTTAAAGCATTTTTGGCTGTCATACTTAAGGTGTTTGGGATAAATATACATTTGGTTCTTATAAATCCTGTAAGGCTGAGAGTATTTGGTAGACGCCTGAACAAATTCTTCTACTTCAACAGTTGGTGGATATTTCTCAACTTCGCCAAATGGCTTTATTGGTATTAGGGATGAGGTAAGGCAGTCTGCACAAGACAAACCAGAATAACACATATCCAAATTACATCATTTTACAGTCTGTGATATGCAAATTGATACAATAGTTACCAAATTTGGGGTCAAGAAGTGAGATCTAGAATGCTATTTTACAGCCCCATGAGCCAGTCTACCCGTGCCTGCAGAATAACCATAAAGGAACAAGATGATGACTAGTGAATACTTAAAGGGATCCTATCATTCACACACTATTTTTTCTAAGTACCACGTTGGAATAGCATTTAGAAAAGCTATTTGTCTCCTACCCTTCCTTTTCTTCTCCATGCCACCGTTCACCGCATGCCCATAGCCACAAGAAAAATGGCCGCTTCCACAGTATTGTAAGCGGCCATTTTCTCGTGGCCAGTGGGAATGTGCAGTCGGCTTGCCCTAGGCCTAGAAGTAAGAAGACGCCACCGAAAGAAGACCCGGTGAAGACCTTGTTGCAGATGAAGATGGAGGCGGCGCTGGAGAGCTCTCTGGCAGCATTGGGGACGCCCCCAGTGCTGTTTGAGCGCTTGAGCCCACCTCCAGTGCTGCGAGAGAGCTCATTTACATACCGAGAAAAATCGGGATTGTAGGCGAACGGCAGCACAGAGAAGAAAAGGAAAGGTAGGAGACAAATAGCCTTTGTAAAGGCTATGCCGATGTGGTACCTAGAAAAAATAGTGTGTGAATGATAGGATCCCATTAAACTAACAGAATAGTGAATCCATGACCAACACATCTGTTATTTCATACATTACTGTGCTAAGGTTGTAGACATGTACAATAGCAGGGTCCAGTTTACCAGTGAATATCCTTATATCCATGTACATAAAAATTGGAGCGTCCTCCCAAAGGTTGAAATCCACATAAAAAAAAATTTAAAAAAAACATTTTCCAGGACGGGTTTACTTCCATAGAAAACTTTGCCTTTATTCACTGTGCAGCTTACTATGACTAAGGCACACTGCCGAAATGTATAAACATTGTTTCTATGCTGTGTGAATAAAGTTTTATAAAGAAGAAAAACCGTGCTGGAAAATTTTTTTGCTTTTTTGATGAGGAAGATTTAGACAAGTGTGGAAAAAAGCTGCACAATAAATATGCTAGAAAAACTAGAACTGTTATTAGTTTATTCTTATCAATTAACTAAATGAAGTGAATGATCATAAGAGAAATCTAAATCCCATCAATATTTGGTGTAACCTCTCTTTGCCTTCCATCAATCCTTCTAAGTACACTTGCAGTTTTAAAGGACCTCAGCAGGGAAATTGTTCCAAACATCTTGGAGAACTAAGCACAGATCCCATCTGTGGACGTAGGATTGCTGAAATCCTTCAGCCTCTTCTTCCAATGCCAGACAGACTGGAAGATGTTGAGATTAGGGCTCTGTGACAGCCATATTATCACTTCCAGGATTCCTCCTCCAAAGGGTGATAACACCAAATATTGATGTGACTTAGTTTTGTTCTTTATTAGAGATGAGCGAACAGTGTTCTATCGAACACATGTTCGATCGGATATCAGGGTGTTCGCCATGTTCGAATCGAATCGAACACCGCGTGGTAAAGTGCGCCAAAATTCGATTCCCCTCCCACCTTCCCTGGCGCCTTTTTTGCACCAATAACAGCGCAGGGGAGGTGGGACAGGAACTACGACACTGGGGGCATTGAAAAAAATTGGAAAAAGTCATTGGCTGCCGAAATCAGGTGACCTCCATTTTAGACGAATAGTGGATTTCAAATCCGGGTCATATGAGAATGTGAACTTTGTGACTATGAGACAGGGATAGCTGTACAGGCAGGGATAGCTAGGGATAACCTTTATTTAGGGGGGAATGTTATTAAAAATAACTTTTTGGGGCTCTATCGGGTGTGTAATTGTGATTTTTGTGAGATAAACTTTTTCCCATAGGGATGCATTGGCCAGCGCTGATTGGCCGAATTCCGTACTCTGGCCAATCAGTGCTGGCCAATGCATTCTATTAGCTTGATGAAGCAGAGTGTGCACAAGGGTTCAAGCGCACCCTCGGCTCTGATGTAGCAGAGCTGAGGCTGCACAAGGGTTCAAGCGCACCCTCGGCTCTGATGTAGGAGCCTTGAACCCTTGTGCACCCTCGGCTCTGCTACATCAGAGCCGAGGGTGCGCTTGAACCCTTGTGCACACTCTGCTTCATCAAGCTAATAGAATGCATTGGCCAGCGCTGATTGGCCAGAGTACGGAATTCGGCCAATCAGCGCTGGCTCTGCTGGAGGAGGCGGAGTCTAAGATCGCTCCACACCAGTCTCCATTCAGGTCCGACCTTAGACTCCGCCTCCTGGCCAATGCAGACTATTAGCCCGATGAAGTAGAGCTGAATGTGTGTGCTAAGCACACACATTCAGCACTGCTTCATCACGCCAATACAATGCATTAGCCAGTGCTGATTGGCCAGAGTATGGAATTCGGCCAATCAGCGCTGGCTCTGCTGGAGGAGGCGGAGTCTAAGATCGCTCCACACCAGTCTCCATTCAGGTCCGACCTTAGACTCCGCCTCCTCCAGCAGAGCCAGCGCTGATTGGCCGAATTCCGTACTCTGGCCAATCAGCACTGGCTAATGCATTGTATTGGCGTGATGAAGCAGTGCTGAATGTGTGTGCTTAGCACACACATTCAGCTCTACTTCATCGGGCTAATAGAATGCATTGGCCAGCGCTGATTGGCCAGAGTACGGAATTCGGCCAATCAGCACTGGCTCTGCTGGAGGAGGCGGAGTCTAAGATCGCTCCACACCAGTCTCCATTCAGGTCCGACCTTAGACTCCGCCTCCTCCAGCAGAGCCAGCGCTGATTGGCCGAATTCCGTACTCTGGCCAATCAGCACTGGCTAATGCATTGTATTGGCGTGATGAAGCAGTGCTGAATGTGTGTGCTTAACACACACATTCAGCTCTACTTCATCGGGCTAATAGAATGCATTGGCCAATCAGCGCTGGCCAATGCATTCTATTAGCGTGAACTGAGTTTGCACAGGGGTTCTAGTGCACCCTCGGCTCTGCTACATCAGATTGCTACATCTGATGTAGCAGTGCCGAGTGTGCATCAGATGTGTAGTTGAGCAAAACTGACTCAGCACTGCTAAGTCTCTGCATTCGCATAGGAATGCATTGGCCAGCCTTCGGCCAATCAGCGCTGGCTCTGCCGGAGGAGGCGGAGTCTAAGGTCGGACCTGAATGTAGACTGGTGTGGAGCGATCTTAGACTCCGCCTCCTCCAGCAGAGCCAGCGCTGATTGGTCGAGTTCCGTACTCTGGCCAATCAGCACTGGCCAATGCATTTCTATGGGGAAAAGTTAGCTTGCGAAAATCGCAAACTGACAGGGATTTCCATGAAATAAAGTGACTTTTATGCCCCCAGACATGCTTCCCCTGCTGTCCCAGTGTCATTCCAGGGTGTTGGTATCATTTCCTGGGGTGTCATAGTGGACTTGGTGACCCTCCAGACACGAATTTGGGTTTCCCCCTTAACGAGTTTATGTTCCCCATAGACTATCATGGGGTTCGAAACCCATTCGAACACTCGAACAGTGAGCGGCTGTTCGAATCGAATTTCGAACCTCGAACATTTTAGTGTTCGCTCATCTCTATTCTTTATTTGGTCATTTAGTTTATTTCTGTCAATTAGTCAAATGCAATTAACACTTCCTTTAATAAAAGCATTCATACCTTCCGGCTTTTTTTCCACACCTGCTAAAGTTTTTGCTGTACTATAAGTGTAATCTTTCTGGACCACATTATTAAATTTAGGGCAAACATATGGAACATCTGTATGTAGTTTGCTCTCCCTATGTTCTAATGCTCATGTCTCCTTCTGCACGCTGAAAACATACTGATGTTCTAGGTTGCTTGGCTTCCCAAGAAACTGCTGATGTTTGTGTCAGAAAGACTATGGTCATGGTCATATTTGTTCAGGGGAGCATCTCCTGAAATTTATGTTCAACAAATGTCACCATATAGCCAAAGATCATGACACTATAAAGTCATACATTAGCATATGTTGGACATTGGCCACAATGCAAATAAAAAGGAGACACCAGGAAATTTGACAATGCCTTTGCCATGCATTTTCACCTGAATACGCTGTGAACATGGGAAATGAAACTGTGCGCCGACTGAAGAAAAGAATGACAATCACGCAAATCTCTGCAGAATATGATGGCATGTTTATGATCAGTTTCTCCATAGATCATGTATATAAGAACTAGTGTAATTCTCATGTAATAATGGCTGTTGTAAGCATATACCGTATTTTTCGGACTATAAGACGCACTTTTTTTCCTCCCAATATGGGAGGAAAATGTGTGTGCGTCTTATAGTCCGAATGCAGCGTGCGCAGCGTCTGTGTTCCGTCTGTGCGAATGAAAAGAAGAGCAGCACGGTGCCTGCCTGGTCTGCCCCTCCTTCCCTGTCTGTGTCGCGTGTTTGCAGGAGCGAGATATGAGAGGCAGGGAAGTAGGGGCGGGCCAGACAGGTGAAGGAAGCATGGTTTCAAGCTTGCCGAGAAAACCACGCCTCCTTCTCCCGTCTGGCCCGCCCCTCCTTCACTGCCTCTCAGATCTGGCTCCGGCAATGAAACCACACAGACAGGGAAGGAGGGGCGGGCCAAACGGGAGGAGGAGGCGTGGTTTTCTCGGCAAGCTTGAAACCACGCCTCCTTCACCCGTCTGGCCCGCCCCTATTTCCCTGCCTGTGTGGCATCATTGCAGAAGCGACATCTGAGAGGCAGTGAAGGAGGGACGAGCCAGACAGGTGAAAGAGGTGTGTTTTCAAGTTTGCTTAGAAAACCACACCTCCTTCACCCGTCTGGCCCGCCCCTTTTTCTCTTCTTACATAGCTTCACTGCAGGGTGTCTCTTTCCATCCATGGATGAGATTAGATAGAATAGATAGACAGACAGACAGACAGACAGACAGACAGACAGATAGATAGATAGATAGATAGGATAGATTAGATAGATAGGATAGATTAGATAGATAGATATGTTCAAATCACCCCCATAGCCCTACAATACATATAAAACAAAAACATTACTGTGAAACACATACACATTTGGTATCCCTGTGTCCGAAAGCCCCCGGTTCTATTTACATTGGTGAAATATTATATTATTAGGTTATTAAATATTTCACCAATTTTTTTTCCTTAAAATTTTTTTTTCCCTATTTTCCTCCTCTAAAACCTTAGTGCGTCTTATGGTCCGGTGCGTCTTATAGTCCGAAAAATACGGTATTCTATTATTTGTGAGGGCAGCTGTATTAGCTGCAAGGCAACAGTGAGGACTGCAGGGAACTGTCCACTACATCACGAAGATGGTTCCCTGTCCTCGTGTTTAGTATTAGCAAATGACAGGAGATAGAAAATGCTTCTGGCCAGTGCACATACATAAGGAACTTTTATCTCTGGTACAGTTCATCTATCCCTAGTGAGCAAATATCAAAAGGATCACATACAGAACAAAAAAATAATATAGCAGGGCAAATATTACTATACTGTTTGTAGATATGAAGACAATGAATAGCGACGTAGTAGTAATAGTATAAGATAAAGATAGGCAAATGATATATAGTACACTAAACTTTTCAGTCTTGTAAGGCTTCCTGCATACCACTTTACAATATATTGGAAATAGCAGAAATAAATCCTACTTGTCTGATCCATGGGTACAGCATCGACTGATATATCCAGGTTACCAGGGATGATTTGTATTTTGCTAATCTTCTCTGCCCTATGTATAAAGAAAATAGACAGGACATAAAGTTACATGGAAATATGGCTGCTCTATGGATCCAAAGGATCTCTTATACGTTTGCCATATATTGAAGAATAAATACTGATTTATGTTCACCTTTCAACACTGCCCCAACCCCTTATATAGAGTTGTTAGTTAAATAAAAAACTCCCCTTATAAATATAAGCCCACTGCAAGTGCTCACATCTAAGTGACTAAACTTGTGGATGACACAGATTCCCAAAAGATTGGTGACATGACTGCACAATGTCGAACAGCCCATAGACTTTATTATAAATAGCTTCTTCATGTAAATCAGTTCCTTCGACAGTGGGGTGTCCTATAGTGGTGCACATAGCACAGACAGAATGTGAGATGTTTCAGGTGATATGGTGTCAGCACTGAAGAAATAAAGGTGAACACATTCAGGTCCACAATGCCTCAACAGAAACATCTTATGCATCAGTGATATGTACTATGGGGCTAACAGTCCTTACATTGACTAGTCTCTGTATAGCCACATGGTGTACTGATCAGAGAGCCTGGACAATCTATAACACTCACTGATCGTATTTGGTTAAAGGATTTGTGTCACTATTGATATCTATACCGTACACACAGGATAGGAGATAGTGTCAGATCACTGGGCTTGCAATCACTAGGACTCACACTGATCTCAATATGGTCCAGAAGAGTCCTGTAGTATTCTTCTTATAGCTCTTTGCATTCTCCAGCTGTCCCATAGACGTGGATGAAGCACAACAGACATTGCATCCGTTTCTCAATTCAAGCAGATATCTACAGGAACTCTTGCAGATTGTGCTGGCCCCAGAGGGAAGATCCCTATCAATCTACCCTTTGGATCAATATGGAGCCAGGACATTTAATATGGCCATATATCTTTATTTGCTGTCAGCGAACAGTTATTCCTTCCATCCACTCTTACATGTGTATGCTTGGTTCTGCCAAACTTGCCTGTGATCTCAATGAGTAAAGGGTGGTGGCCAATCTCCTTTGAGAACATAGGAAAGATAGTGGCTTTCACTGACTACTTGTATGTGTGGGAGGGTCTTTAGAAAGAAAAATCACAATTTAAATGAAATTCACTGTGTCCACAACTTTATGATTCCTCAAATAAACATAATGTCTTCCATTACAATAAGGAAGGTCAGGTATTAGCTTACAACCTACATGTCATGATGACGGTATTATCTATGAACACTTTATAGACTTTGTTAAATCCAGTTTCTGTATTGTATGATTTCCTGAAATCTGATGAAAAATAAACTACAGAGTTGTCCTTCTTATCTAATAATATAATCATTTTGAGGCTGTTAACCAGTTGTTACCAGTATTCATGAGTTCAGTCAATTTACATGCCATCACTGTAAATATATGAAAACATCCTCACATGCCTACAATGACAACTACTAGTCCATGTGCAGTATATGTATGAGAGACAGACGGCATTAACCAACCTTCTGTATTCAGACACCAGTTTAATGAGGTCTTCGGTGGAGATCTTGTTGCTTTCCTGTCTGAACAGAGGAGAGAACCTGGATTCTCGATCAATGTTTCCACTGTTGTCTTTAAATACCGGCCTGCAACAATAACAACATGGTGGAATATCACAAGACAGTTATACATGTTAATATATCTTACTAAAAGGTATCTTGTTTAATAGGACCTTTAACCACTGCCACCAACTCCAGTTCTTTGTAACATAGGTGCAGCTCCATTGATTCCAGCACAGTTGGAAATTTTACTGTAGCCCCCACCATTCCTGAGCAATAAATGCTGTTTTTGTGAATTATATGATAGAGTCTGTCAAGTGAGTGGCTTCAGACAGGCACAGGCAAGGGGGCCGGATTCTGAAAGGTGAATTAAGCAGGAAGCACAGTTTAAGGTGGACTAGAGGGGTCGAGAGCATTCGCTGGGAGGCGAATACAATTACTGTATACTAATATGATAATATGTCATAACAATGGTGAGTGCTGTATTATACAGCTGTCAACCCTCTAACAATTTTGAAAAAAGATTTTCAATACATTATATGTGACTAAAAACAGTGCCAAAAATGTTATGGCTATTGGAAGGTGGTGGCGAAAAAAAAATGGTTGCATTCTGAAGGTCAAAACAGGGTGAGTCATTAAGGAGTTAATTACTATTAATATCAATAATTACCTGACTGCCCATGCAAATGGCATCCGATATTTCCCCAACCTGCTACAAAACTGCTTTGCTGACTTCAACAGTTTTTGCGCTGTCTAAAGAATACATGCACAACACGTGTAAATCATACAGTATTTGTGAATTTGCCTAAAACATATCTATGACTAGTTTATGTCAACACCAAGAGGATACGCTGTAAAAACAGCAAATATTTTTACTGGGTCAAATATAGCTTGAGGAGTTTTTGTAGATGGAAAGAACTCAAAAGCCTTCACTCCATGACCTGCTAATGCATTTTTTGCTCACAGGCAGTTGCTGTAAGTTATTTCCGAAAGACATTACCCCCAAGAGTCCGAGATGTTTTTTCTACAGAATGGAGTGTGCCCAAAGACAACATATTCTGCTTTACTCAACATACCATCTATTGTCCTCAAATGACTATCTATAATAGTCTGGATGATAGCTATGAAACACAGATTTATACACTGTGTGTATGTGTGTGTATATACTTTATATACTGTGTGTATGTATATATATATATATATATATATATATATATATATGAACAAAATTACAGAATAGCTTTATACATAATATTCTAACTTCACACAATGTACCTTGCTAGAATCAGAATTCTTCACATATGGTTCAGCACTGCTGGCAATATTTCCCATAAGAACTTTTTCTATTCTTGCAAGTAACACAACCTCATTATGTGGATTGGTCACAGAGAAAATGGCCTGTGAAAAAAGCATAATATATGAGAATGTAAGTATATGATGGCATTGTAGAACCTGTCAATCACCAGTAGGAAATGGTATTAGAGAAAAATTGTATGGGACATGTTTTTTTCCCTAGGCAATTCTACAGTATACTATCATCATGATAGGTCATCAGCATCTGACCAGTGGGGTCTGACCCCTGAAACAGTTATTCGGGCTGCCTCCGAATGACAGCAGCTATATAGGGGAAAGTGCCAGAAGCAGAAGGTGCTGTCTGTTGTATAGCAGCCATGGCTCAGTACTTTAGAAGTGTACTCACTAGTATTGAAGTGCTTATGAGCAGAGCTGCAGTAGCCATGCTCCACTAACCAGATATTCATTTCCTAGGCTCACAAAAAAAAAAAAAAAAAAAAACCCTGTTGAAGAGAAACTTTCACCACCTTCCACTAGCCCAGTTCTTTGCATCATTTAATAAGCACTGCTCTGCTGATTCTGACACAGCTGAAATATTTTCTCTAGCCCTACCATTCCTGAGAAATCAATGCTGTCAGTTTTGTTGCCTGATATATTTAGGCTGTACTGTCAGGAAGGCGGTGTCAGACAGAAACAGACAAGGGGTGTGATTCTGAGCTCTGACACTGGCTGCCTCTGGGTCATCCTTCCCTGCCTGACACCGCACTTCTGACATTACAGGGCTGAAATAGAACATTTAGAACCAAAACTAATTGCACTGATTGCTCCGGAATGGTGGATAGAAAATTCCAATTGAGCTGGAATCAGTGGAACAGCCCTTATTAACAGATGCTAAGAACTTAAATTGGTGGAGGTGGTGAAAGGTCCTCTTTAACCCCTTCCCGACATGCGCCGTAATAGTACGGCGCGTGTCGGGTCTGTAACTATGGCGACCACCCGGGAGCCGGGCGGCCGTCATAGCCGCCGGGTGTCTACTGCTTTAAGCAGTAGACAACCGGCTCTAATGCCTCTGATCGGTCCCCGGACCGATCGGAGGCATTAACCCCTCCGGCGCTGCTGTCAAAGGCGCCGGAGGCGCCATTTTCCCGGCGGTGCATGGGCGCCGCCATTTTGGCAGGGATCACCGGCTCCTGGAGCATGCTCCAGGGCCGACCCCCCGTTGCCATGACAGCCGGGAGCCTTGTTAAAGGCTCCCAGCCGGTCTGCAAATTCTCTCTTTTGCAGGCTGGTGTATACAGCCTGCAAAAGAGATGATGATTTTTTGCAATGCATTGCAATACATTAGCATTGTAATGCATTGCATTAGTGATCAGACCCCCTGATCGGTAAACGCCGTAGCAGGAAAAATAGTCAAAAGTGCCAAACCGCCGTTTTTTCACTGTTTTAATTCTGATAAAAATTTGAATAAAAAGTGATCAAAGCAATAACATTTCCCGAAAATGGTAGAACTAAAAAGTACACCTGGTCCCGCAAAAAAAGACGCCCTATACATCCCCGTACACGCACGTATAAAAAAGTTACGGCCGTCGGAATATGGCGACTTTTAGAAAAAAAATTTTTTAACACCGTTTTGGAATTTTTTTTAGGGGTCAAAATGTAAATAAAACCATATAAATCTGGTATCCCTGGAACCGTACCGAAACACAGAATATAGGGCACATGTCATTTTGGCTGCACAGTGAACGCCGTAAAACCAAAGCCCGTAAGAAAGTCGCAGAAATGCATTTTTTCTTCAAATCCACCCCATTCTGAATTTTTTTCCTGCTTCCCAGTACATTATATAGAATAAATAATGGTGGCATCATGAAGAAAAAATTGTCCCGCAAAAATTAAGACCTCATATGACTCTGGGAGCTGAGAAATAAAAAAGTTATGGGGTTTAGAAGGAGGGGAGTCAAAAACGAAAAACGAAAATCAAAAAATGCCATCGGCGGGAAGGGGTTAAAGGAAAATAAGCATCAAATTAGTTTTGTATTTTTTGCATCTCATATTAAAAGAAAGCAATTTACTTACTTGAACTGGAAAAATCCCTTTGATGGAGCCTTTGTACATCAATAGAGATGAGCGAGTACTGTTCGGATCAGCCGATCCGAACAGCATGCTCGCATAGAAATGAATGAACGTAGCCAGCATGTGGGGGGTTAAGCGGCTGGCCGACGTCAAAGCGGAAGTACCAGGTGCATCCATTCATTTCTATGGAGCGTGCTGTTCGGATCGGCTGATCCGAACAGTACTCGCTCATCTCTATACATTAATACTCCACAGACAACCCCTTTAACTAAAATGTATTAGTTTTCTGTGCCTACAGCTTCAATGCAAACTTACGGTATATGTATCTTTGGAAACAGATAAAAACAAACCCTGTATAGTCTTATCCTGCAGTTATAGTGGTTTCCATCAGTCATCTACTACTTTTTAGTAGGGGAAAGATCAAAGACTAAACAAGGTTTATTTTAAATCAAAGGTTTTTTTAGGCTTACCGGTAGCTATCACTGGAGAAGGTCCAACCTTTGTTGTTGAACTACAGGATTTCATTAGACATTTATAGTAATATAGTTAGTAGGGTGAAAAACATAAGTGTGATTGCAACCCAAGATGTGCTTGTTGTCTGTAACCATGAAAACATATAGGCCAAAGCAAAAATACATTTTTCATTAAAGAGGACCTTTCACCTCCTCCAGCAAACCCAGCTCTTTCCATTTTTGAATATGGGCAGCTCCACTGATTCCAGCACAGTTAATTTTTTTCTCTTGCCCCAACTTTTCCAAAGCAGCAAGTGCTGATCGCGACGGTGCCAAGTAGGCTATTTAGGCTCTATACTGTCAAGTGGGCAGTGTTAGGCAGAAGCAGGAAAGCGGGTGTGAGTCTGGGCACTGCCCACCTCTGAATGGTGCCTCTCCTGCTCCTATCTGACACTACCCACCTGACAGTCCAGTAGCATATCAGGGACACTGATTGCTCGGGAATGGTGGGGGATAGAGAAAAAATTCCAAATACACTGGAATGAGTGTAGAGTCCCCTATGAAAAGATGATAAAAACGAGTTGGTTAATATGGTGAAAGGTACTATTTAAAGAAGCTTTCCTACCACAAACAATTATGACATTTTCCTAGGATATGTCTTCACTTTTTGATCTGAGGTGGCCAATCTTTTGGGACTCCACTGATCCTAACAATGAAGGAGTTAGGGGCAGCATGGTGGCTCAGTGGTTAGCATTGCAGCGCTGAAGTCCTGGGTTCAAATCCTGCCAGGAAAAACATCTTCAAGGAGTTTGTATGTTCTTCCTGTGTTTGCATGTATTTCCTCCCATACTCCAAAGACAAACTGATAGGGAAAAATGCACATTGTGAGCAGCTCTATATGGGGCTCACAATCTACATTACATAAAAAAAACAATGAAGAAGTCACCTGTTCCCTTCACTTGTCATACAAAATCAAACAAATCAGAGCTAATTTTTTTTTTTTTTATTATGGAAGATAAAAAATATTGTATTAATTGGTAAAAGATCTGCAAAGTTCTCCTCTACCTGCTTAGGATACTGCATCCATTTTTCAGGAAAACCACGGACTTCGGGCTCCTCCACTACTTTGGCAGGACTGACGGATTGTGATGTTGTACCATTTCCCACAGGTCCTGTGGAAGTGCAAATCATTTGTCTCACAATGTCTTGGTTTAGGTCTACATGGAAATCTGCTGATATCTTCCTCCCTTCTTTGATGTCATAGAGAGCTACACTTATAAAGAAGGGTTCAATCTGTGGACATGGGCAAACATGGTTAAATAATTAAGAGGACCCCAAAAGAAACAGAATCTTTACAGATACAGAGAAAAATAAGCTACAGGATATGATTAGACATCTATTGTAACATAGTTAGAAAGGTTACACAATTAAAAAGCTTAGTAAAAAGTTTGCCAAATCTTTGAATTTCGCAGTGTGCATGGGATCTCATGACTCTCCCACAATGTCAGATGCTTGGGGAAAGAAGGATTGGCATGTTGAATTTGTTCCCATATAAGGGTTGGTTCATATTAGTGTATGTATTCCGTCCAGGGAGAGTCCGCATGGAGACCCCCCCCGAACGGAATACAAACGCTGTGCTATAAAAGCACACGGACCCCATAGACTATAACGGGGTCCGTGTGCTTGCCGCACACTGCCTGCATGAATCATTGATAGTTTTGAAGCATAAATTTCTCGGACTGTCCCATTTATCTCAAACCATCTTGCAGAAATCCTTGCAAATGCTACAGACACAACTACATTCACATACATGGAACAGATTTTCAGTCACAGAAATTTCAGAAACAAACATGTGAGTTTAAATACACCTTAATACTTAGGTTGTAAAGAAGTTTTCTAAGCTTCTAAAATTGAAGCAAAGTACCCCTTATGTGTCTAAATGTCCACACAATGATACAACCAAGGGATAGCAGTAATTTTTCAGTATCTGTGCTGCACCTTTGCTTTGATGCTGCCAGGGCTTGCAGTGGGGCAGGATTAACAATGTAAAGGACTACAGTTACATGATCTCTCTAGCATCTCACAGATGTTGCCTCTATTGGCATACCCCTGCATAACAAAGAGGGTTATAGATGATTTCAGCTATAGACAATTTATTAGCAAGTGATAAGCTATGTCACATTAAAACCATCAGCACATCATTTTTAAGGGAGAACCCCTTTAATATAGAGAGAACACTGATTTTAGTAATAGCATTTAATATATTCCATCACATCTATAGAACAATGATGCTATACCATTTTTCTACAAGAAAAGAAGAATCCTCTCACATACATTGGTTACTGGTTCACTCTCGTTCTCTCTGATGCAAGCTTGAAGATTCAGACTTAGAGATTTACAAGATATCATAATCCTCTTAGTTGTCTTTTCCTCGAATGGTTTGATCACAGATTCACTTGCTGAATTCTGCAGCTTTGTTACCTAAAAATACACAGAGATTAGCTAGGAAGACAATAGCTTCAGTCTCTCCAGACTTGTGACACTTGTAAGTCGATGGCTGTATATTTGGTTTCCATTGTGTATGTAAAAGAAAGGAATTACTGCCTAGCAGTGTGTAAAAACATAACTAAAACATGTATATATAGTTGTAAACATATATATCAAATTAAAACTACAGATGAGATGACTGTACATGTGGTTCAGTTACTTACACATAGATCAGGGTCTAAGGAAAACAGATTATGCCGATCCAAGCTCCTGGTAGTTCTTATAGATTCATCCGTTTCTGAAAGATACTATACAAAACAGCAGAAAATTCAATGCAACATCTAAAAACTTTTGTCAGATACTTGGGGTTTACTTGAATAAAAAGCTATTTTCTGCTTCCAAACTGGCGCCTCTGTTGCTGAGATATTACCTTTGTACTTGATATGCTAAAGGACTGTGTGGTGCAATGAGGGAGCTGTTCTCCGTGCACAAAAAGATACAATTTAATATAAAACATACTGCTCTATTGGAGGTACAACCCTTCTTCTTTCACTAGGGAAATGACTTTTCTACGTATATATAGTTACAATTCTGTTGTATCCAGCGCTGCATTAAGGCTCTAATCTGTAATTAAATTTCACAACAATGAATGATAATGCGATAACTCTGCTGAACCTGTCCCAGTCTGCAAAACAATGCTGAAAAGTAAACTGCAAAGAACAGCCTACTGTGTTCTCTTTTATCATAGATGGTTATATATAAAGAAATTGCAGCTTTTTCAAGTTTTTTTGGTTTCTATAAAGAAGTCTTTTCAAAATAATGTAATAATCTTTCATGGTATATGGTAACTATTTCAGAACAACTTTTCATAAATAAATAGTAAAGGTGAATATAAGAAACTTAGTAAAGTATCTTATTAAAGAAATCTGTTTCTTTCTCCTTTTATTAGACTGCTCTCCTCCTCCTGTTTTCACTTAGACAGAGGGGGAATTCTCTGGCGTAGATGTCTGATAATGGGCACATCTTATACCAAACACGCACCCCATTCTCTATCTGAGTTTTATTAGCCACTTTCTGAGAATGTGGGATTGGGCAGGGATCCTTGGCCCAACATATTTACTATAACCCACTTCAGGTTTCTACACCAGTTCATGACTTGCATAGACTTCCATTCTTGCACAAGGTCATACCCATGACTTATTAACAGGCTAGCACCTCTTGATATTTCAGGCGTGCCTTGTGCCAGTTGCAGGCTTTCCTGAGGCTGGCGCACATAGCATGTTGTATATTTATATAGAACTGTCTCCGCATTTACCTTACACACAGGACTCTATGTAGGAAGGGAAGCTTTTCATTTTTAATTTATTGCCTCATTCTGTGGAGTAGTAGATCTTGAAACGGTAGTGTTAAAAGAGCTACCTGATTCTCAGAATAGCAGAGTGTAGCAGCTGCAGTTATTTGTATGTCTTTTCCAGCTGCCTCTTTCTCCCCCCTCTGCTCTCCATAGACTAATAAATAACATCTGTAAACAGTTTCTTATATTCACTTGTACTGTTCATGTGTGAAAAGATGATGTATAGTTGGAGATGTATTTTACAGACTATACTATATTTATTAACTACTATGAATGACAATTTCATCTCACCTTAGCCAGATCAGGGTGCTGGGAGTTGTCTACACAATCTGCTTCTTCTTGTGGAGTCTCATAGTTAAGTAGGGCCTCTCCCGGATCCTCTGAAGTAAAAGTGTTGTTAAAGGTTATGTGAATTCCCATTATATCTGAAGTTACTGGTATAAGGATATAGTCACATAAATTTTTCTGTTCCACTACAGGAATGGATGGAATCTGGCATATGATGAACAGCAACAATTCCCACTTCAAATATTGTTGTGTATTATTGTGTTCATTATTTTGCTGGACAAAAAGTTATTGAAGGAACCTGCAACAAAGGCTCCGAAGGGAACCCCCAGCACAGATACAACCTATGATAATATTATATATTATACGTCTTCTCATTTTATTCTGATATTAGCACTATGTTTCACTGAAAACAAATTGAGTAAGGGCGGCTTCACACCTGCGCCCAGTCTCCACATTGTGGGTTTCCCTCTTCTGCCCGAGAACCTGGACAGGAGTCAGAAACTCGGCAGTCAAGGTTCGCCCATGAGCGTCTTCTGGTCTCCGCGATGAAATAATTTTTTTTTTTAACCAGACACAAAGTCCTGCATGTCCGACTTTGTGTCCAGTTAAGAAAAATGGTTTCGCCGCGGATAGGCAGAAGACACACACAGGCGGACACTTTGCAAACCCATTCAAGTGAATGGGATTGAAAACTGACTGCCGGTTTCCGTCTCCTGTTCAGTTTCTTGGGCAGAAGACGGAAACCTGCAAAGCGGAGAACGGGGGGCGCAGGTGTGAACCCACCCTAAGCCCAAAGATAAAAACACTTCTCATTGACACGGTTAACCTTTAATACTTACCTTATGTATTTTCCAATATTAAAAAGTATCCAGCAATGCCAAATACACAATTTCCAGTAAAAACACAAATGCCGATGTCAATGTGTTTGATACAGCAAATGGGAACTCATCAATTGAAATGGTATAATACCTTTGTAGCATTATATCTGGTACTATTCTGTGCATGGTACTATTATAACACTGTGTATATGGTATTATTCTGTGTACAGTACTATTATAGCAATGTATATAGTATTCTGTACATAGTACTTTTATAGCACTGTGTATCTGGTATTATTCTGTGCATGGTACTTTATAATACTGTATATCTGGTATTACTTTGTGCATAGTACTTTTATAGCAATGCACATGTTATCATTCTGTGCATAGTACTTTTATAGCAATATATAGTATTCTATTTCCCTGAAGGGTAATATATAGTATTCTGTACATAGTACTTTTATAGCACTGTGTATACGGTATTATTCTGTGTATAGTACCTCTAGAGCAATGTATATGGTATTATTCCGTGCATAGTGCTTTATAACACTGTCTATCTGGTATTACTTTGTGCATAGTACTTTTATAGCAATATTTAGTATTCTGTACATAGTACTTTTATAGCACTGTGTATATGGTATTATTCCATGCATAGTGCTTTATAACACTGTGTATCTGGTATTATTCTGTGTTTTGGTATTATGAATTCCCTACAATACACTGTTCTTTATCATGTTCTTTATCAGTCCAGACTTTTGTACATGATGGTATTATGAATTGTTAATAGAACATTTTACATTATCTTGCACTTTATCAGCTGTTTCAGCCTGCCACCATTGTCTATTTGATGGCATTAGCTGCTTTCTATCTTAATCTGAATAGTATTGCATTTATCGTGTGGTTTACCAGAGTAAATCTGCAGGACATTTGGTGTATGTGTCTTAAAAAATGTATTTGGCTAAGGCCCCTCGTTGGGGAATGCATCTAATAAACATTGCAGGAAAAAAAAAACGTAGTGACAATGCATCACATTTTTTTCTGCAACGTTTTTCATTTACTTGTAGTTTTTCTCTGTGTTTTTCTTCCCTTGACAAAAAAGCAGTTTTTCTGCAGTGTTTTGTTTTTCCACAAGGTGTGGTGTGGATGGGATTAGCCAGAGTTACATTCACTTTGCTGGTACTGTAAAATGCAGCATTTTTTTCTGCTGTGTTTCTGCAATGTGGAGCCTTTGTGTCTAGCACTGCAACAGACAATTAAAACTTCACTTTTATTCCATTAATTAAAGTCCATGGGGTGCCATGAAAAACTCTTGCGTATTTCAGGGAGTGCTGGCCCCTTAGTCATATCTGGCATGCATCAATGGAATTCTAGCATGGATCCTGGCAGAACGACTGCTGAATATCACATAGCCCTACATACACAAATATATGAGGAATATCCCCTGGTGTGAACTACTCCAGAGAGTCAAGAAAATTCCCAAATTCTAAGAATAGCATGAATAAGAATACATCTCAGTAAAAAAAAAAAAAAAAAACAACAAAAAAAACCCACTGGCATAGATCCTCGCAAGAGGATTGCATCTACAAGTGTATGGGGCATATTGCTTAGTGTGAGCAGCTACAGTGCATGTTATGATCATGATAATTCAAGTCTTATGTATAACATACATAAATCCTGGCATGGACTCTGACAAGAGGACTGCAAATACCACCTAGCATTATAAACACAAATATATAACCACTAGTGTGAACAACTGCCAATCCTAGCACAATTAAAAACCAAAATAATTCCAGAGAGCACCACTGAATACTGTAATATGTAGTCTGGCATATACATAGGAATATACCAAAGTCTTCCTGCGGTTGCCTGTGGCAATTGCCTTTGTGTGTATACATTGAATTTTGGAATATATATTTGGCATTACTGAATACTTTGTAATATAGCGCAATAAAAGTATGAAAGGTTAATGGTCATTTATTAAGTATGGAAGAAATTCTTATGCCTGAGATGAAACAGAATGGAACAAAGATTTACAATCAATGCTCTCAAGACCACTGGCAATACCTTCTTCTATGACTACAAAGAGTAATTTTTCAGATGGCCTGTAATGGAAAAGACTTCCTATTGACGCATTATAAGTAACCTTTCATATTTTATTACTTTCATGCAGCAAAAATAAAAGCGTTTGCACCTTTATGAATAACTTCTTGCCATTTTGGGTTACTAGATCCCGTTCAAACACTATGTATACAGTTTATCCAATATACTGCCTTCCATCTTTCCTTCACGTCCTGTTATAATATGTTACAGGGGTGTCAAACTCATTTTCACCGAGGGTCACATCAGCCTTAAAAGTTGAAAGGGCCATAATTCTGCAACTTTATAAATGTAGCTATGCTAGTTAGGTGTAGTTACTTTTTTAGCTTGTTCAAGGCAACCATAAGGTATTATCATAGGTAATAGTGTCCTAACTATCCCCAACAGGTAATAGTGCACCTATAGGTAATACTGCCCTCCACACGTAGGTAATAGTGTCCTAATTATCCCCAACAGGTAATAGTGCACCTATAGGTAAATACTGCCCTCCACACGTAGGTAATAGTGTCCTAATTATCCCCCCATAGGTTATAGTATCTCCATAGGTTACAGTGGCCCACCGCAGATAGGTAATAGTGTCCTAATTATGCCCACCACAAGTAACAGTCCCCCATACGTAATAGTGGCGTAATTATCCCACTACCATATTTAATAATGCCTTAATTATCCACCCCCCAGGTAATAGTCCCTCCCACATAGATAATGGTGACCTCCATAGGAAATAATTCTCCTCACCCCACATCAAATGACATACTTAATTTCATACTTACCTCTTCTTCTTGTAAGATGTGGCGCCTGGCTTCTTCTTATGCATGTCCGGTTGTGCAACTCGTCTATTGTCATCCTGGCTACCCTGTCACCTGCTCTATGGCCCCACAAGACACATGTTGCTGGATGGACAATAAAAGAGGTGCAAACCCTGCAGTGCATTAGAAAAAGTCGGGAGTCGTATCTTGCAAGAACAAGAGGTAACTATGAAATTATCTAGACCTAGTGACCGTAGTGTGTTAAGGGGGCCTATCAGGCTCCCTAGCTTAGGGGTCCAGTTGCAAGGGTGACAGCTGTGACCCCTATAGCTGTTTAACCACAAATAGCCACCTTTTATGCACTCCCGAAGGTGCACAAGGGGGTGGAGCCACTGAGGGGGCGTCTGATAGTCTCGGGCATAGGGAGTGTGGCGCAGAATATCAGTACATATGTGGATACTGTTTTAAGAGCTTTTGTTACTGCGTTGCCTTCCTATGTCCGGGACTCGATGGACGTCCTCCGACAGGTGGAAAGTCTGGTTCTACCCCCTTGTATTATGGTGGCTAGTCTAGATGTTGAGTGTCTATATGGCTCAATTATACACAACTTAGGTTGTGGAGCAGTACGCTATTTTTTGGAACAAAGGAGAAACCAACTATCTTCCCACAATGAATTGATTCTCCGTTTATTGGAGTTCATTCTAGAAAGGAATTATTTTACGTTTAACGGGCGCTTCTTCCACCAGCTCAAAGGGACAGCTATGGGGAGTCCAGCTGCACCCACATATGCCAACTTGTTTTTGGGCTGGTGGGAGGAGCGCCTTGTTTTTTCAGATCAGATGGATCAATGGACGGGGCACATTTTAATGTGGCTCCGTTACATTGATGATATTTTAATTTTTTGGAGTGGAACATCAGAGCAATTTGATTCCTTTGTGGAGATGTTGAATTCCAATGAGGTGAACTTGAGGTTCACAGCGGAGATACATCCTTCTGAGATCAATTTTTTGGATCTCAAGATTAAAATTAATGATGTAGGAACAGTAAGCTCAACGGTGTATCGTAAGCCCACCTCGACTAATAGTCTTCTGAGGTGGGAAAGCTTCCACCCATTGCCGCTAAGGAAAGGGATCCCTAAAGGACAGTTTTTAAGAATGCGAAGAAACTGTTCAGATATGGGTGACTTTAATGAAAAAGCTTTGGACCTATGTGAACGTTTCAGGCATAAGGGATATCCTGAGGAAACCATAAAAACTGCTTATCAACATGCGGCTGAGTGTGATCGGAGTGATCTCCTAGTGCCTAAGGCTAAAAAAGAGGAAGGGAGAATCATCAGATTAATTGGGACATTTGACAATAAACATGGTAAAGTCAGGAATATTGTTAAAAACTATTGGAGAATTTTGCAGCTGGATGTGGACATTGGCAATAATATCACCTCCAAACCCTCTATAGCCTTTAGGAGAGGTAGAAATTTGAAGGACCACTTGGTACATAGCCACTTAGAGCCTAGTAACAAAAGGAACACTTGGTTGGAAAAGTCTGCCCCCACAGGAATGTTTAAATGTGGTGGTTGTAAGGCATGCCAATATGTGAAAAAGGGTCATTCATTTAAGAGTGCAAAAACTGGGATCTCATATGAAATAAGAGATTACATTAATTGTAAAACCTGTGGAGTGGTATATCTGGTGACATGTCAGTGTGGTAAGAACTATGTAGGGAAGACCATAAGAGAGCTTAGACGAAGAATACTGGAGCATATTGGCTATGTGAATAGGAAAGAAGATCAACCCCTTAGTAGACATCTGTGGGAAGAACACAACGGTGACCTCAAAATGCTTACATTTCAGGGCATTGAAGTGGTAAGACACTCCATACGAAGGGGTGATCTGGATAGGAGGTTGTTACAACAAGAGGCCAAATGGACCTATAGACTAAGGAGTTTGAAACCGGATGGTCTCAATGAGACCATCTCCTTCGCGGCATTTATTTAAGAGGAAAATTTTTCTTCTAGAATTACTGTATGCTGGGAACAGGGCTAGGGTTTGGTTTGGATAATAAGGTGTGATCTGATCGTATACCGATATTACGCCATTTTTGGTTAAGTGATCACCTCCGGTTTCTCCTTGGACCGATTGATTGATCTTGTGAGATGACATGATATATAAAAAATGGTGGTCTGAATGGACAATGAGGGAGTGTTACAAGTGATCTGGGGGTTTAGGTTGGGGATAACTATAATTTTTGGGCTGCTTGTTATTGGTATAAAACGCTTGGGTCTGAATGGTTTTGAGCTATAAAGTTTCATTATATTCTGATGTGATCAGGTTATCATCATTAAACGCTGATATCTATTTACATTTTGCGTTTTTTTGTTCTAAAGAAACACTGACCTTTATTTATATGATGCGGTTATCCATTTCTGGTGGATCGGGTTACCATTAAAAAACATTGACTCATATTTGCATCTTGCGTTTTTTATTTAGAAAACTTTGACATGTATTCACATCTTGCGTTTTTTCATTTTAGAGAACGCTGACTCCTATTTACATCCGGCGTTCCCTATTTTTGTATGTGTCATAAGCAGCTTACCCTCTGCTAGTTGGAGATAACTGAACTGGTAGGAAATATGGTATATCTTAAGGATTCTGATATGACCCCGGCTTTCCAGATCATTTTTATGTCTTCCTGCTATGTACGGTGCGCTATAAGCGTCACCGTCATCATGGTAACCGACTCTCGCGCGCGCTGTCCAATGGGTGGGTGGGGGCGTGTCCTGGGGGCGTTCCCCGGGATGCGCCCTCACTCCGGAGCGGGACGCGCGGGAGATCGGGTAAGTCGCACCTGTAGTCCCGGGTATAAAGGGACGTGTAGTATCGTCATGCCTTCGGCTTTCACCTCTCTACCCGTGCCTACCATCAAGGCACGGGGAACGGCGGTTTTCACTGCCCATCGTTACTATTGAGGAAGCACACTTTGATCTATTGAGGCAACCTCACAGGCCAATGATAGATGATACTAGGCTTGGAAGGGCTGCGCTGCCATAGCATTGACTTAAAGGGGCAGACTATAACATTCAGATTGAGTATTGGGTCTCCTGATGAACTCTTTTTTAGAGAGGGAAACGCGTTGAGACAAGAGAGACAAGACAGAGTGAGACAGAATTAAATCTGCAACTGAGTTTGAGTACTCACATGTGAACAGGGACTTAGAGGGCGTCAGAGTACCTCCTGTTTCACATAAAGCGCTGATAATATTGCTACAGCAGTTTAGTGAGATAGAGTCCAAAATTAATGAATGGAAATATTTATATGTGAACAGGGACCTAGAAGACACCATTAGGTTTCCTGTTATTTATATAAAAAAGCATTGACAATCGCTACATGAGTTTAAGAGTGAAATGGGATAAGTTAATGGAGTCTCATCAATGCAGTCACTCATTTATTACTGATCTGAGGTGAAACAATTTTTAACTTGGATTGAGAAAGTTATACACCTATACCAACTATTTCGAGGACCAAGCGCGATCATTTCAATAATTTTGGAACGCAGGTCCTAGTCAATGAATAGGAATGGAAGTAGAAATACGCTAATATTCCTTTGCTTTTTGGTTGGGTGTTAGGAAACCTATTTTTGATATTTTATACTCGGGATTGATCTTTTATAAAAAGAAAATAAAAGTTAAGTTTTAGGTTTTTTGCCTTTGGATTATAGTTTATTTTTGGTTCAATTGGATTTTGCCTATAGCTGTTTACTCTGTTTTCGGCCGTAGGGTCCACAGCACTCCTCAGTTATAGAGTGCTGGGGACTTTCCAACACTATTAAAGCGGCCTTGTGCCACAAAACAGAAGGCCTTGGGCAGGATTTGGCCTATGGGCTTTATGTTTGACACCTGTGATATATTTAGTACTATAAATGTATAAATGTACCAGTGGAGAAAAACAAGTCTGCATAAGAGCTGTAGACATGATAGGATAGGGAATGTCAAATATTTCAATGAAAGAGAAGGGCACAATAATGCTAACAAAGGTGTACATAGCTTTTACGATAAGATACTATGTTCACGTGTTGTATATTATCTATCTATCTATCTATCTATCTATCTATCTATCTATCTATCTATCTATCTATCTACAGTATCTGTTTAGTAGCTATCTGTATCCGTCCTCTCCTGTCTTGCTGGTTGCTCGATGTAAAAGAATGAGCACATCTATAGGACCACTGGGGATCCTGCATTACACAGTTTTCCTCTTATTGACATATTGCTCGGAGAATTCAATTACTATAAAATGAAGTGACACTGCGAAATGAGCCGTATAACATAGATTCCTGTCACTGGAAATAATTAGACTGAGTAAAATATTGCTTGTACCGAGTTTGTGATCAGATAAATCTGCACTTTTCCTCTCTGGAATAGTTCCTTCAGGATTTATTTGTAAGATTTTGTTGAGAGTAGATATCCAGTCATCCATATCCTGCTCAGTTTCAGCTGCCAGCACAAAGTATGTCAGATCATTCATTTTCAGCTCGAAGGCATGCTTCCTAAGCTGTTTATTCTGAAACAAACAGAAAGGGGAAAAGCAACCCATACTCAAATTAGACATCATATAGAAGTACCGGAAGGCTGTCATTTACAAACGGATCTGCTTTGGTTGCATTTTTTGACCTCTAATAAATCAGCATTTTGTATAAAAACTACTACTACTTATATAAAAACTACTACTAAGTAGTAAATGCTGTATGTAATGTCTAAAATTATATATGTGTGTGTGTTTAAATGCACATACATACGCTACCTTGTTCTGACAATACACAGATATTTTACATATTTTCATTTTATCTCCTTTTGCTTAGGTTTCCCAGTGTAGTGTTGTAGTGAGGATGGAGGTCTTCTGGAATAAGTCCACTATGAGATGGTTACTCTTGTAGATCAGAACACTTTATTCCATGCTCCATCATGGCTCCCTGTCTAACAACTCCTCCCCCTAAGCTCAGCTCCTCCTCCCTTACTACCTCACTGTTGCTAGGCAGACAAAGCAGAATAAGTAAGCAGAACAGAACATACAGAACTTACTTATAACAACATCACATCTCTCCCCTTCTTATAAAAAAAAATAAAATAAAATGCAAACATTATGAATGGACAATAAATAAAAGGTCCGAACTGAAAAGAAAATTTTACTGCAGAACATAGTCCCTGAGGTGCGTTGGTGGCCTTCGATTTATCCTTGTCGGGTAGCGTTGAGACATCTCGTTATTAGAAACAGTCTGTGAATTTTCGGAGGTGTCTCTTGTTGGTGTTGCTGAACCAGTTGTACCTGGTGAAACTTCCTCATCATCTGTCTCCTCTGCACTTGCTCCTGGGTTGAAGTCACAAAGCTTTTTAAAATGGGAGACATTTCGTGTCACTTGATGACCCTGGCGTTGAGCAGTAACCATGGTACCTTTGACGTGTGTGACTTGAAAGGGTTCTGGATGATAAGGGGATGATAACTTGTCACTGGGTCTCAGCCTTTTAACAAGGACCCAGTCTCCCACATCCAGCTGTTTGAAGCGACAACTTCTCTTATCTGCATATCTTTTCATCCTGCCTTTGGCAAGGGAATCATTGAGGACCAATGGAGTCTGGACGTGAACTACTGGGATGTTTGGAAGCTTAATGCGCAAAGGCCTGCCGAAAAGTGCAGTCGCTGGCGGAGTTCCTGTAGTAGAGTGTGGGGTGGCTCTGTACTGTCTAAGGAACCTGTACAATTCTTGCTGCAAATCCTTGTGTTCCATGGTAGCAATGCGAAGAGTTTTGTTGATTGATTGCATGAAGCGCTCCACTTCACCATTGGCTTGAGGCCAGTAAGGAGTTATTTTTCTGTGGTTAAAACCAAGATAAGTTGCAAAAGACTGAAAATCTGCACTATTGAAAGGTGGCCCATTGTCAGTCTTCACTGTTTCAGGTATGCCATATGCAGAAAAGATTTTGTCCAGTTTTGGTATGACAGCTCTTGCAGAGGTGGTGGAAACGGGTTCAATGACTGGAAACCTAGAAAAATCATCTATGACAACCAGTAAATAGGAATGATCTGGCAAAGTGCAGAAATCAACACTCACAGCAGTCCATGGATTGTCTGGCAGAGGTGTCATTTGTACTGGTGCTCGGCTATGGTCCACCGTAGTTGCTTGGCAAGGTATACATGTGGCAATAAGTGCTTCCACTTGTTTATCTAGTCCAGGAAACCATACTTTCTCCCTAAGTAATTGCTTTGTTTTAACTATACCTTGATGAGC